>NC_048231.1:71725250-71894083 GCF_002007445.2 Ailuropoda melanoleuca
AGTGACCCTGATTTTGCATGCACTCTTGGTGGAATGGAACTTACCAGGTCACAAGACTCATCCACATATGGAGCGTTCTGGCTAAGAGGAAAGTTCTTCCTTACAATGACTTAAAACTTTTCAGCACTTCAGTAATTTTCATCCTTTATCCTGGCAGCTATGCAGGAATGATCTAGCACTCCTCCTCAAAGAGTCTACCAACGGGTTTAAAGGGAAATATCTATCATGTCCGCCTCTGCGATACTACTCCATCACATGTGGCTTTTCTATTCTAGTTAAACATCTAGTTAAACATTCCAGTTAAAAATTTCTTCTATTTTCTCTTATGACCAGGCTTCGAAGTCTCTCACCTCCCTGACCTCACATCCAAATGAACTTATCTTGGATTGTCAGGATCCCTGCTTCAGTCCCGAGCCCAGAACTGAGCACGACATTGCTGAGTGCAAGGAAAGCAGGACCATCCTTTCACTGGGGCAGACGTAATAGTTATGCTTTGCTAGCCCTGGACTGCATTAGCTTCTCTAGAGTCTGCATCTAACTGTGGTTAGGCTTGTCCTTCATCAAAATTTCTCAGGCTTTTATGTGAATGGTTCTTAAATCAGTTTTCTCCAATCCTGTTAGCAAGGGAGTGATTTTTAAAACTTAGATGGAAGCCGTGATGGTTAATTTTATGTGTCAACTTGACTGGGCCACAAAGTGCCCAGATGTTTGGTTAAACATGATTTCTGGGTGTGTCTGTGACAGCCTTTCTGACAGAGATGAGCATCTGAGTTGGTGAACTGAGGGAAGTAGATTGCCATCCTCCATGTGGAGAGGCATCATCCAATCCGTTGAAGGCCTGACTAGAACAAAAAGTCAGAGGAGGGTTGACGTAATGCTGCTTGGATGCTTGAGCTGAGGCGTCCATCTTTTCCTGTCCTTGGCATTGCTGGTTCTCTGGCCTTCAGGCCCAGACTAGAATCTAAACCATTGGCTCTCAGGCCTTCAAAGACACCACTGGTTTCCTTGGGTCTCCAGCTTCTAGTCAGCTGTTTGTGGGACGTGAGCCAAGATCTTCTGATAAATCGTATCTATCTCCACATTTTTCTCTGGAGAACCATAACGTTAATACACATTTCTCTATATTTCCCCTGCTGATCTTAGCATTGTTAATTGTCAGTCAGTGTCTTCAGTTTAGGGTTTTGTCAGTCGACCTGCTCAGTTCCTCTCTGCGCTCACTGCAGGCAGATGCCTGAAGAGCTCACTTTCTGGGACTTTACTCTGGTTGCCACCCCTTGGCCCTTAGCACTGTGTTTGGTGCAGGGCGGGCCCTCAGGAAGTAATTGTTGGAGTCATGGGTAGATGAGTGATTGAATGATTAGGGTAATACGAGCCTTTATGGCTCACGTGCAACAGCCCGTGGGTACGGTCAACACCTACCACCACGAATCCACTTCCTGCATCCCTGCACAATATGCCATCCTATATTTCTCTGTCTTCCCTTTAAGGATATCTTGAGCTATTTTGTTAAATCACTTAAAAAAAATTAAGGTACGTTTTATCTAAGAAGAAAATGAGGCTGTGTGCTTTTAGTGAATTCCTATAGGATCTCTGTGATCCCTTTCTTATATAAGATATTCCAATCGCTTTCTCTACTCTAGGGTAGAGTTTCTGAGCCCAAAGACTTGAACTAATTTAAGAAGGCTGCACATTAAAATTCTAATTAAATGCACACACATAGGCACACAGACACACACAGAATGTGGAGTGTTAGAGAAATATGACTGGTATTTAATAATGTTCTGCCCTGAGTGGTGGTTTGTGGATGTTTACCATTTACTCCTCTCTACCCTGCTCCTATTTGTGGTTATTCTATTCTATGTATGAATGACCCATCTTCTAATGAGACAGAGGGATTGTCAGAGGGAACAAAGCAAAATAGAAAGTTAGGGAGTGAGCTTTCTCACTACTATCTCTTAACCTGATATTATCTTCCCAAAGCAATAGGCTTATCTCTCCCTTATTGTCTTTAAAATCACACTTGCTGTTTTTGTGGAAATTTTTAATATCTTTAGTCTCATTCAAGCTGTACTCTTCCCAGTACCATGTATATAGATTCATATGATCCATATATTACATGGGGTGTATAGGCAATTTATTTATTTCTATGTATAGGAAACTGGTCAGGGGAAATCGTTATGGAGGCTGTGGTCTGCTTAGCTCCACGCTTCCAGAAGATCTAGGAGAGCTATGGTGTNGTCAGAGGGAACAAAGCAAAATAGAAAGTTAGGGAGTGAGCTTTCTCACTACTATCTCTTAACCTGATATTATCTTCCCAAAGCAATAGGCTTATCTCTCCCTTATTGTCTTTAAAATCACACTTGCTGTTTTTGTGGAAATTTTTAATATCTTTAGTCTCATTCAAGCTGTACTCTTCCCAGTACCATGTATATAGATTCATATGATCCATATATTACATGGGATGTATAGGCAATTTATTAATTTCTATGTATAGGAAACTGGTCAGGGGAAATCGTTATGGAGGCTGTGGTCTGCTTAGCTCCACGCTTCCAGAAGATCTAGGAGAGCTATGGTGTTTAACTTCAGGAAGCATCCAGGTTGACTGGGGGGAAGAACTTTCATAGAGGGACACACAGGGGGTCATCCAGGAGTGTACAATCAAGCATGAGGCTGCATAAGGCAAACTATGAATTTTCCTGAGAAAGTACGATAAAGGTCAATGGAAAAAAAATTGAACCCTAAGACCATCATGAGCAAGTTTTGGAGAGGAGTGAAAATCTTTTTCTGATATCCCGATGAGACAGAAGAAATAGCTTAATTGTTCTGATTCATTATATGAAGAAACCGAGTCACAGAGAAAATATGTTAATTGGTCAAATATTACATTGGCATGTGTGGAACTAGAATGCAGGATTCCTAGGGTAGAACTATTGCCACCTGTCTCTCTCCTCCTCTGTGTCACACACACACACACGCACACACGCACACACAGCCTCCACCTCTGCTTCCAATTCTGCTGCCTCTCCTTCAAGTCCTGTGCCCGCCTGCCAGATGTTGTCACCTGTCTTTTCTCAGAAGGCCTCGGTAAAGTTACACAGCTGAGCCCGGCAGGCGGCTGCCCCAGGTCAAACAAACAAACAGAAGAGAAATCTTTCAGGCTGGGCACCAGGGAAAAGTGATCTTGATGCCGTCCGTGGCATGAGCCGAGGCAATTGATGACTTGGCATTCTGTCCCCGAGTCATCAATCATACAGAATCAATCTCCACTCCCTCAGGAGCTGGCCCCCGGCTCACATAATTCTCTCTCCCTGCCACCAACCTGAACAGTCTGATCCCAGTGGTGGGAACTGTTTTGTTCTGCGTTCAGCATTGATTCACTTGGCCTTCAGTAGTGTTTTCTACATTCCCCAGAAATTTCACTTACTTATCCTCTCCAAGGTGGCGAAGTTGCTGGGGCCTCATAGCATCAAATATGGCAGGGGAGCAAAGAAACATGTCTGGCTTTTTGCATCAAAGGCATGGGTCTCGGGCCCCTAGACCTGAAAATCAGGACTCTACTCTCACGTTCTTGCCATGTGCCCTGAGGGTGGGGCGGAGGATAGAGCACAGAGGCCAGGACCTGGGGCTTTCATGTCCAAGGACACGGGGCTGTTTCCCCGACTCTGCCACTTCCGAGCTTTGCGATCTTAAAGGTGTTACTAATCACTTTATGCTTCAGTTTCCTCATCTGGCAGGTAATGTTGACAACAGCACCTACCACACGGAGTTGCAGGATGAGACGAGAGCAGGCGCCTACATGCTTAGTGCAATGCAGGGGCAGGTGTATGCATTAGGGCATGATTTGGATTTATCTGGTTGACCATACAAATAATAAGGTTGGTGGCCACAAGGGGAAGGCCTTGAGTAAAGAACTACTTTTCTAACTTGTCTCAGAAGCTCATATCTGACTGGCACTCACATGCTTCCATATCTCAGACTGTGAGCCTGCCCTAGACTGAAGGTTTGTGTCCCCCCAGAATTCATATGTTCTGGGTTGGTATTAGGACGTGAAGCCTTTGAAAGTTGATTACATCATGAGGGCTGAGCTCATGTGAGTAGGATTAGTGCCCTTATAAAAGAGACCCCAGAGAGCTTCCCTAGCCCCTTCCACCGTATAAGGGCGTGGCAAGAGATGGAAGCAGGCCCTCACCAGATCCTAAATCTGCCAGAAACTTGATCTTGGATCTCCCAGGCTCCAGAACTCTAAGAAATAAACAACTTTGTAAGGCACCCAGGCAACGATATTTTATATAACAGCCTGAATGGAGCAAGACAGAGCCCTTCTTTTTCCGAGCAGTTGGGAGTGGGTCGCATAGAAACTGGCTTAGCAGTGTGCGGATGGACTAGAAGGAGAAGGTGGAGGAAGTTATCAGGAATCTCTAAACTCCACAGGTTTTCTGTAGGCCAGCTCAGAAGGACATGCACAGGTACGGGGAGAGTGCTCATTCCTTCCATGCAATGACCTTCTCTCTCCCTCTTTGTAAGTGGAGAAGAGGAAGAAGGAGCCTTGGTGGTAGGGGATGTGCATTTCCTGGGACCACGCAGGGAGGAGAGGAAAGACAGTTGGCCCAGGGGTGGGTCAGGTTGCAAACCTCTGGGAGGTGGCGCTGCCCTGGGAGGGGCCATGGAATCCTTCCCTCAGGCTAGATCCTGGTGTATCTCCACATACGTCTGTCCCTTTCTCTTGGCAACTGGAATCATCTTTTCCAAGAGATTCTGAGGGCTGCTTTATTTGTTAGGAGACAAGGAGGCACTAATAAATTCCTCTGTGTGAGGTATTTAATTACATAATAATGTGTACACTAATCAGGGTAAATGTGTTTGTGAAAACACCTTGATATGGGAACAGTTAATCACCCAAGGCATTGCTTCTTAACACACCTTGGAAGTTAACTTAATTAAATTAATTAGAACAATGAAAAAATTGAACTGTTTATTGGTCCACAATGGCCTGAAGAAATGCTCCCCCTCCACTGTAGGAACATCCCCCACACTGCAGCCTGTTTGCCCCCAAGCCCTCAGTCCTTACAGCTATGGCTACACCCCAGGGGCTTGTGGCCGGCAAAACCCCCCACTGTTTTACCTTGGTGTCATTTCCTGTTGGAGACGGAAGGCAGTCTACGTGCTTGCATGCGTGCAGGTACAGACACACATGAGTGTGTCCCCCCATACACATGTGCCTCTTGTGCACTTTACCAGAAGCTCAGGGAAATCAAGAAAGCATTTACCCAGGATTCCTTAAGTGTATGTTTTGCAGTCAACCACTGAGCTGGCCAGCCTATGCTTTCTAAAAGGAGGAAAGGAAGATGTTTTCTGAGGGATTATTATAATCACCATCATTGCTATTACCATCATCATTATCTGTTAATAATGATGGTGTAAATCATCTGAATTTGCATAGTGCTTAAAAAAAACTCACTCTTTCTTAACCCCAACTCTTTCTATTTGGGCTTCATATAAGGTATCAGAAAATAGAGGATGTCTGCCCCTGGGGAGCCTATAGGCTGTGGCATCTAGCCCTGACAGAACAAACTTAAAAGCCATTTTGACAACTGCACAAACATTGAATAGTGTGCACATTTAATTAATCAATGAAGAGTGAGCTTGCACAGCACGAAAGCTGAGGACCACTTGGGGTGAGAGTCTTATTTTGGCAGGGGAGTGCTCAGAATGAAGAAGGTAATAGGACCCCTGGAGACTGTCCCCCAAATCCAGGAACAGGAGGCCTCAGCCATCTGGTGAGTTGCATACACCATAGTCGGCTTCTTCCTTAAGGAGCCTCCTTGACTTTGACCCTGCCAGAGAAGGTCTCCCTGAACACCCCTAGCAAAAGCACCTTCTTGATAGGCAGCAGCCAGACACAAAGCTACATCTATAGCCTGAATTTACCACTATGACAATAAGAGACTTGATGTCCGACCTGGAATTACTTTTTACACATGTCTTCCCTTACCCTATTTCAAAAAATAAGCAAGAAGTAAGTAAAAAATCTCTCTGGTTTCAGCACAAACCTTCATTCTGAAATTCCTATTAGCTCTAAGATAAGAACATGGACCAGGGGTAGCATGCAGAAGGGGCCTCCTTCCACAACGTGCCAAGGACAGGGCCTAGGAGTTTGGCTCCTCTGAGATTGTTCACTGTGCTCATCATAAACTGCTTGATGTGGCTTTTCACACTTTTACTTGACTAGTCAAGATGGAGGCTTCAGATGCTGAGCCAATCTACAGAAGCATGTCTCCAGCGAGCCCATATATCCCAGCATTGCTTGGTGCCCTTTCCAAGACCAGGCTGATCCTGGCTCAATATAGAAATAAAAAAAGTGACCATCCTTCTCCTCACTGAACATTTCTTGGGTCAGTGGGACCTCATGTCGATCAGGGTCCTTGCAGGAAATAGGGATAGGAAGCACCCAAATAGGGTGGGGGCACTGGCAGCATTAAGGGAGATCCACAAAAGGTGTTGAAGTTCCCAGAGCTGGCAAGAGCAGGGTGCATGACCAGCGTTAGCAGCTCAAGTCCTGAAGGAGCAAAGCAGTTGTTGGATCCCGAGGGACACGTAGCTGCGGTTGCATAGGGAGAGCTTTTGGTCCCTAACACAACTACTGGCAACCCACAGACCTGCAGGGAGGGAGCTGAATGAGTAATGCCTTGACCGCCCTCTTCTTTCCCTCCTCCTCTCCTCTCAGGGCCTCGAAGGTCCAAGTGCGAGGGAGCCTGGGTGATTTAGTCCCTGGAGGTCAGCCTGGGACCAAACAGTGTAAAGGAGGGTAGCCAGCAGAACTCAGACCAACTGATATGAGTGAAAAAAAATTCTGTAAAAGGGAAATAAATAAAAAATACATTGTGGATCTTATTCAGATGATTCCTTCTGCATTGGGATCATAAAGTGTCTGTCCTATACTGTTATTTATGTATTGAAACAGATATTCATGTTGAAGCTACTATCAGTCCATAATTTCAGTTTTTACAACTTCTTTCCAAATGATTATCTACCTGTGTGTGCTTGGGGTGCACAATGAGGAGGAACTTGCAGACAGAGATTTCCAGTGAACGAGTAGAATAGTAGCCCCCAGACCCCAAACTACAAAAGACACAGAGAAAAGGAAGAAACTCACCATATAGGAGAGGGTGCTGAGCAGGAAGGCACCGTGGTGGTAAGCATTTGGCTCTCTTCAGATGTGCAGGTTTCCAATTTCCTGCACTTAAATAAAATCTGCCAAGGGCAGTCAGACTTCCCCACCCTACCAGCCGGGCCAAACATACTCCCTACCATTCATTATTAAGTTAATGAATCCAAGTAACCTATACTAAATTTCTGGTCTCGGGGAGGTGCATATTAGGGACATAATGCGGCTTAGAGTCTAGTAAGACGTTTAGGCAGGGTAAGTAAACAACCTCTGCATAAGGCAATATATGATGCGTGCCTGGAAAGGCATGAGAGCAACGTGTTACCAGGGTTCAGAGGAAACAGACACTACTAACTGGGGTAATAAGAAAATCTCCATGGGCAGAGGGGTGTTTGAGGGGAGTCTCAAAAAAGGTAGGTTGCCAAAAGAATTTGTTCAGCACCCCCCTTCCCTTGCCACACTCCAACTTGTGTGCCTCTGTTTAGTCTTTTATGATGCTACATGGAAGGCCCGCTTCTATATCTTCCCTTCCAGGGCCTAGATGATGTCCTACCTATTCCAGAAAACTTTTTCCCACTGCTCCAAGCCCCCCTGACCTGTACAATCTGTAACCCCCAGAGGCTGAGCCTCACTCTTTACTATCTTGACTTCTTCATGGGTGAGATTTGTTTTTCTCAAACACACTATGAGCAGGCGCCATGCTTTTTTCCGGAGTAGCTTCTGTGTTGCCCATATGCGTTCTGGAAGAGAGCCCTTTCAAAATGGGACCCGGGGCACAGATATTTCAGATTGCCATGTTTTATATCAGCAATCTGCCCCAGTACCTGGAAAGGTGCCCATACAAGCAAGCTGGGTCTTCTGACAGCAAAACACATGGTTCTGGATAAACTCAGCCCAGTTGCAGGGACTCCACACCCACTGAGTCGATGATCTAAGTTTCTGAGCCATTTATCCAACTCCAAGTTAATGTTTTTCTCAAAGATGATTATGGAGGGAAGATGCGAACGTAAGCGGAAAAGGTCCTCCGTGCTTCATCAGCTCAATCCCCCTGTAATTACAGCCCCATCAGATGGGAAGGACAAATGTGTTCCTGGGACCTGATTCCTCAGCACTCCTCGTTCATCACCGGTGCTCTCCGCCCCTGGACTCCTGCCCTTGCCCTGGGCCCTGTTCTGGTTCCCTTCCCACTTATCCTTAGGACCTGAAGCCCCCAGCCCCTCCTTGTGGGTAAGGTAGGAACCTTAGGGCTGCTCTGGGTGTCCCCTCTGTGTTATTGCTGTCCCTTCATTTGTAAATTCTTGATAGTTCTCCAAAGCATTATGCCCCTCAAGAAGCATAAAATGCAAAAGGCAAAAAAAAAAAGGAAAAATCTTTCATTTCTTTGGCACAGTTGGATGCCTTTCCCCCTAAAGTTCATACATAAAACCCAGAACAGCATGTGGTGCAGGAAGATAAGACATACCCAGAGGGAGCTGCAGGCCAGCACAGGGAGGGGCTGACTCCCGTAACCCTAGATGGTTCATCTGATGGTCACACACCTTGACATGCCTTTCACGATGACAGCAATTGTTGGATGACTCGAATGTGTCTTTGTGACTCTGTAGCTCCAACAGGGCCAAAGGCGGGCTAAAAGTCCAAGTGGAAGTGTCCGTCTCTTTAGGTGAATTTGGTCAACGTCTGTTCATTTCTCCATCTTACAATTCAGTTCTGTTCATTCCATTTGATCACGTTCAGTTCAAATGTATATTGAGGTCTAACTTTAAGAAGATTTCATGTTGTGGGGCACCTGGGTGGCTCAGTCAGTTGAGTGTCTGACTCTTGGTTTCGTCTCAGGCCATGATCTTGGGGTCCCCATGTTGGGCTCCACACTCTGCAGGAAGTCAGCTTGAGATTCTCTCTCCCTCTCCCTCTGCCCCTGCAACTCCCTCCTCCCGCGTGTGTGCTCTTTCGCTCTCTCCAAAAGAAATAAATAAATCTTTTTAAAAAAGAATATTTCGTGTTGTAAGGAGGTGATACCTCATTGTGGTTTTGATTTGTGTTGCCCTGATGAAGAGTGATGTTTAGCATCTTTTCATGTGTCTGTTGGCCGTCTTTATCCATCTACTTTAGCAAAGTGTCTATTCTGGTCTTCTGCCCATTCTTTAATCAGGTTTTTTGTTTTTGTGGTGTTGAATTATATAAGTTCTTTGTATATTTTGGATATTATCCCCTTACCAGATATAGCATTTGCAAATGTCTTCTCCCTTTCAGTAGGTTGCCTTTTTGTTTTATTGATGGTTTCCTTTCCTGTGCAAAAGCTTTTTTATTTTGATAGTCCCAATAGTTTATTTTTGCTTTTTCCTTGCCTTAGGAAACATATCTAGAAAAATGTTGCCATGGCTGATGTCGAAGAAATTCCTGCCTATGTTCTACTCATATGTGAAATCTAAAACAAAAACAAAAACAAAAACAAAACCCAAATGAATAAACAAACAAACAAACAAAAAGCAGAATCAGACCTATAAATACAGAGAAGAAACTGATGGTTGCCAGAGGGAAGAGGGGCGGGGGAAGGGTAAGTTGGAATGGGGGAAGGGGGGTGGAAGACACAGGTTTCCAGTTATGGAATGAATATGTCATGGGAATAAAAGGTACAGCATAGGGAATATAGTCAACGATATGTAATCGCATCATATGGTGACAGATGGTAGCCACACTTGTGACCATAGCATAATGTAGAGAAGTTGAATCACTGTGTTGTACACCTGAAACTACTTTGTGTCAACTATAATCAAATTAAAAAATTTGTTAAGGAATATTTCACATTTTATTTATACATATAGGTTCTGTGACCCAAGAAGTAAGGCAGATGAGGCTCTTCACCACACAATCTGGTTTTTCCCTTCTATCCTGGGCAGAGCTTGAGTCCTGAGTTCCTGCCTTTCCTCCTAAGCTGGAGAAGTGGCTGAAACACAGGGGATCTGGTTCCCTTTTTCCTGACCTTTCTCCTTTAAGCCTGCACCTCCACCTGGCTCAGAATTCATTCATCCTTTCCCAGTATCCATTAATTGACTACCCATTGCTTCACGGGTATCAGCTCACTTTTATTATTGGCAGTCATTGTGCTAAGTGCTAGAGGTATAATGATGAATGTGAAAAGTTTTCCTTCGTGGAATTAGGACAAATCCATGAATTTCTCTTCTTTTTATCAACTGTCTCCCTCTCCCTCTCCAAGGGACTTGCCAGTCAGTCCTAGCCTCTTCAGCATCTTCAGTTCCCCTGGCTTATAACTTCCTTATTCCTATCTGAAGTCCTATGTCATGCTCAGGGGTGTGGAATTTGCCCTGAAGTGGAGAAGCAGGTGATAGCTTTCCCTCCCTTAACTGAGGATGCAGCGTTTTCTATCTTTAAATTTTAGTTGATTGACAGCCAGATAGAGCATCTTTTCCCTTTCTGAGTTGGCTTCTTATAACACCTTCCTCTTTCTGGGCCTTGGATTCTTCCCAGATTGCATGGAAATCCAGTGAGGTAGTGAGCTTTCATTTACTCTTTACTGAGTGTCTTACACCGGATGCCGTGGAATTTGTGGATAAATACAACCCGGACTCTGCCTCCAAAATTTTAGGATTTAGGTGGGGGAAATAACACATACACCCCAAATTATTTTAAAGTGATTAGCAACATGAAGAGGATAGCGGAAATTCTTTGAAATTCTTAGGATAAACAGTGAGGCTTTTCAGGACTTTAGGGAGGTAGCATTTGCTCCCATCTTGAAAGATACTTAATATAAAGGAGAGAACACCCTCGTCCTTCCACCCATCTTCCCACGTCAGGCCTGCCGGCTTCTGCCAGTCTCTTCTTTGCTCCCCATTAGCCCCAGCAAAGAAGAGGGAATAGCTCGATCTCATTAATTGAGTCTGGCACCATGACTGGGTTGCATTTACTTGTTGCCAGGGCCCCGGAGTTAAAAGGCACAGATCTGCGTGGAGCTCTTTCTGTTTTCCTCAAGACGGACCTGGAAGGGCTTGCTAGGCAGGCCTGACCCTGGCAACCATCCTGCCTGCATTTCCTACCTCATTCAGTGAATGCAGCCAGGAGCACGAGCTGTGTCTCAGTTTACCCTGAAGACCGATCCTTTACGTTTCCTTCCCTTTCTCAAGTTTCTTCTACTGTGTTTCCATCCAGAGGTGATGAGATTCCCATTTGTTTCATTGTAGCTTCATAGGCACTTTGTACTGGGGTATACGTGTTATTTACTGCCTTGTTTTTGAAACGTCTATGAATATCCTTAACCCTGCAATGTGGTCAGATTAACATTTTCTTCTTTGTTTTGTTTATTTGCACCAATACAGAATGGTAGAGTTACAGTAGTAAATGGGTCTCTTTGAATAAATGAATGGAGCGTTCAAGTACGGATGATCTATGGCTCTTGTTTCCCATATGCCCTGGATGCCCTCCCTACCTACACACTCTTTGTGACCTCAGCAAATGGAAACAGAATTGTATCAGTTCACCATGTTTCCAGTCAGGCAGGTCTGTGCCTGCAGGGCCACGGCTAACTCTCCCTTTCTCTCCCGCTTTGTTCAGGATTGCTCTAGGATCTTCCTAATTTCTCTTCCCATTTTCACTTGAGCCAGCCTGGGGCAAACCCTCATCATGGCACGTCTACATTTGGCAAAAGGCCCCAGTCAAGAACTCTGCCTCCAGACTCCGGGTCCAAGCAGACACGTCCCACTCATGGCCTCCAGGTTAATCCTCCTAAAACAGCATGTTCACATTAGTACTCCTGGACTTCTCAGTTTCTGTAACATTCCCAGATTCTAGTTTCTCCAGAATATGATTTACTGTTCTTACCCAAGTTCCTGTCTCCATATTCCCCAATGTAATGGCCAGTTCTTACTGACTTGGTCATGACATTCTGCCAAAATCGAAGTACCAGTTTCTCTGAAAGTCTTCAGAAGTTTTCATACAAAGCATGAATCTTTAACGAAGACTTGATATCCTTTTTTATACTAATTATGAAATTGTTGCTACTAACCAAAGGACATAAAACTCTTCAGCAGAAAATGACTTAAGCATGACTGGGATGGGTTGTATGTTGGGGTGAGAAATCAGCCCATGAAAGGGAGGTATTATGTGTGAAGTTTGGTTGTAAAGCAGTGTTCCTTCCATAGGGTGATGATGGATGAATCCAGCAAGCAAATGCATTTTGCCACCAGGCTGGCCCCTTTTCCTTGTTCCCGACCTGTATAGCAGCAGTGTGAGCGGATATATAGTTACACAAACAAAACAAAACACAGCATGATGCCGATTATTTTGACCAGTGTGTCCAGTCCTAGAAACCTGGAGATGACTGCCAACCAGGAGTTAAGAGTTACAAACACAAAGAGTTGGATGAGGCTTTTGGGCTTCCCAGGCCTCTTTGATTGAATCCCTTTGCTAATTTAGGATCACTTGTTAGCAATAGATCCAGGTTGCCTCCCTGTGATTAATAGCCATGGTTTATTACTATCTGTCTTTGTATGGCTTGATTTGTGGGTTTATTCTTACCCCTCAAATATATTTCACCCATGGAAAGTTGAAAGACAAGGATCTATTTAACATGAAATAGACAAAGACTAAGGACCCAGAAAAGCTATAGTGAATATTAGCTGTCATCACATGGAAGAGATGAGAGACTGTGTCAGATATATTTGAAAAGCTTTTTTTCTTCCAAAAAAACCTCAAAACAAAACCAAAACCAAAAACCCCCACAAAACCCAGAGCACTTGGTAAAGTTCTAAGGGGCTATGGAAGAACTTGTGTGGATCCTACCTATCTGAAAACATCTTGGACTTTTACTAAAAAAGCACATTCTCACACATTTTCTGCCATGAATTGCTAAAGCTGAGCTTTGATGCTGCCTTAGAAGGGCTCTAGAAAGGCCCTAGCATTCTAGTGGGGAGGCTGGAATTCTGGAGTCTAACGTTTTTTAAGTTTTAAGTTTTTCCAAGCCTCCTGAGTTTCCCATTCTAAGCATCTTTAACGTGCTTTGCTTGTCCTGTAGTTACGCCTGATGCCAAAGTGAGCATACAATAGCCGTTAAAAATTATTATTGACTGGTAATAGCTGTTCGATAAGGTTTCAATTGAATGAATGGATATTACTCTGTATAAATAAACAAAAATTTCAAAATAAGTAATCTTCCAGTAAAATCATGTAATTCATTCCAGAACCCAGAATTAATGACTTTGGGGTTGTTCTCTTTTATTGGAAGAGCCAGAAAATGCTTCTTCTCTGGGTGCTGTTTATCAAGAGAGCTTGTACCTGCTGAGGCACTCCTATGCGATTTTATATGAGTCAATATTTGTGATGGCATCGTAAGGTTGACTGAGCCCTCGTCATGATGTCCTGCTGCTGTCACATGTGGTGGGGTTTACTTTTCATCTGGGGATGGTGTATTAGGGGCCTAATCCCCCACAATTACCTATGCTTTAGAAGGAAATAAACAATCACATTTGGTAAAATCAGGGGGAAGATGGTGATGTCACCAACATGGGACCCTTGAGTGCTCATCTTTGTAGGGCTTTCAGCCGAGACTTTAGTGGGGTGCACCCAAAGATGAGTTTCTGGAAGCTAGCCTTGAGGCTGTCAGCTTTTCTCCTATGCTTCAAAGGCTCAGGGATCCATTTCATCCTCTAGGGAAGGGGTAACCATGACAACATTTATGGTCTGTCAGGATGAGAGGGATCAAGAGGGAAAGAAGGCTCAGGGCTACCTTGTGAAGGGACCTCATGCCTAGTTCACTCTAAGTGGGCAAGGTAATGAGTCTCCACCTCAGTCTGGAGCCTAAAGCTGTAATCATATTTATCATAATACTCTGGAATGTGCTGAAGACTAAGGAAATTGCTCTTTTGTTGGTCCCTGAGGCACTCAGGTTGTCCCTTGGCAAACTCTGTAATGCCCACCTTCCCTGCCTCTGCTTTCAGCACCCCCACCCTGGATTAAACGCTAGAACCTCATGGGAGTGTCTCTGATTGCCTTGTGGCACATAACTGTTCCTTTGCTGCCCCAGAAGCATTTTAGAATTTTGCTTGCTTCGTTCTTTCATCCCTGTCTATGGGGGCCTGTCCTTTGAGAGTTTTCTGGCTCATGACTAATGAGCATTACCTCTTCCCTGGGCCGCTGGTTAACTACAGACAGGGTGTTACTTCTCCCCTGGTATTTGCCTTCAAATGAATGTTCTCTCGGGGAACCAAGGAATCTTGAAGATACACTGGAATAAGGTTCATATGATAGGATATCCAGGAAGGGATTTCTTTCCTCTTCTTCTTCTTTTTTTTTAATGAGAATTTGAACTTTAATGTATAGCTTTAAAATGATTGCTGTCCCTTGCTCCGAAACTAGAAAGCCTAGTTGGCTACTTGGCCCTGACTCTTTCCATATGCTTCTGATTTATAAACCCATTGGGCAGCACCATGTTTCCCTAGTGACTCTGCCGCACAGCTTGGACTCAGCATTAACTCCTCCTTTCCCCACGAACCGACCGTCTGAAAAGTATTTTCTATTTCACTTCTTCAGTAACTGGTCCTTCCTTCCCATGCTGTGTGGAATCCTTCCATCCAGCCTACCCTCACCGCCCCAGTTTTTCCCGGATCTGACCTGCCCTCCTTCCAACGAGCCATAAACCCGATGCTGCCTTGTCTTCTGCAAGGCTCACGTGCTCGTGCCCTTCGCTGCCTTGCAATTTGCCCCATCCCCCCAAATGCTACAAAGTGAACCCCTTGCTCTGTGAATCATGCCCATATGGGGGCTTCTCAGGTCTGACTCCATGTTTCCAAGTTCGTTTCCCATTTCTCTGCTGTACATACACAAATGCATATACGTTCTACAAATACACACTCGCATACACACAAACATGCATGCGCACACACATATATATACAGAAGTACATTCCCATACAGTTGTACACACCTAGACACACATATACTACAGACATAAACTCACTCTCACATATCTCTTCTTTGAACCATACACTTTATACTTGCCAGTTTTCTCCTGAAATACCTTTTATCCCCATCTCTGGTAGAACAGCCATGGAAGTCCAGTTCAGATGTTACCTATTTCATAAAGCCCCCACTAATTCTCTTCCAACATGATGCTACCCCATTTCCTAAACTCCAGGGGAGGGTTGGGGGGGTTACTATTTACTGGGTATTTACTTAAAAATAGTGTATTTAGCATACACCTAAGAATTTTTTGCAATAGTCCAAGCCAATACTACTGTCCTTATTTCGAAGATGAGCAGAGACTCTAAGCAATTGGGTAGATTTCTTTCTCTTTCTCTCTCTTAGACATCACTCAGCTTATAAAAGGCAGGGGTAGAGTTAGAATCTTGTGTATTTATTTATTTATTTGCTTATTTATTTTTAACTCAAATCTCCACTTTTTCTCCTTTTCTATGGGGCCTTGCTAAAGCCCTTTGAAAGATTTGTAATGCAGTATTTTTGTCTCTCTAATTAAATATGTCACCTTTCCCTGTGTCTTATCTCCTTTAGATCTCCCCGTGCGTGAGGTCAGTGACTTGCCCACAGCATAGACTTATGAGTCCATGCTCTTAAGAAGCAACTGAAGTTCACGTAGCACTTCATTGCGATTCTATGTTTAGCTCTATGCTGAGCTAAAATATGGGTCTTTTCAGCCTATTCCCAGGATTGTTCTGGGGAGCACCTAAAATTTTCAGGGGAGATGGTAAACATGGAATCATTTTATAAACTACAAAGCATGATACACACTTTGTTCAACAGACATTTATTAGGCATCTAATACTGCTAGAGACACAAAAGGAGACATGATCCCTGATGTCTAAGAGATTACATTCCAGGAAGAGTCAGAGATGTAAACAATCTCAATGTACTGTGAAGTGTATGACCACTAAGTTATGACTGCACTACAAAAGCTGGCGAGTGGGTGGAGGGTGGTCAGGGAAGGTGTGTCTAGTGCTGGAGGATGGTCAGCATTGACAGAACCTTGGAAGATAAGATGGGAAACAATTCCTGGCAATGGGGTCAACAGAGGTGAGTGCAGGGATAATTCTTATTTATTGAAGTCATAAATAAATGAGTGCCTGGAAGGACTCTGCCTCCACGCAAGCTAATGACTAGAGTGACCCACGCAGAGCCTTCTGATGATTTTCAGAATCGAGCTAGGAACCATCTTCTCCCAAAACTTTCCCTTGACTTTGCTCCACCAAATCCTATTCCACCAGAATTTATATAGAACTTTTGGCGCTCATTGTACAATTGTTTTCATTTTCTTTAAACAAGTTAACAATGATAAATACATATGATTTGCTATGATTTATTTAAACAACTTTACAAGGTGGATATTACCATTTGCATTTTAGAGACGTGAACCACTGAGGCCCAGAACGATTAAATAACTGCATCAAAGTCAGACAGCCAAAGAGTGTTACAGCCAGACCTACACATCCAGCAAGGAGTGTGCTCTCTGCCTTGTGAGCTGATGCATGGGACCAGGCAGAAGCTTCAAGGTCAAGAGGGAAAGTGGAGGGGTGGCTCAATTAGTCATTGTTTTATGGTAATGATCTATGTGGTCAGTAGAAAGGTCAGACAGTTTTAAAGAGGACCAGCAAGTGTCACTTGTTTCTTCTCAAGGTAATGGTTTCTGAAGTCAAAGAGGGGACTTTATTCCCCTTCAAACTTTTGAGTTCCCCCTACAAGCCTCATCACCCTTTCCCCACTTCCAATTATCGCAGTTTTCAAGACAGTGAAGCTTGACCTTTGGGTTAAGTATAAGGCAAAGGCATGGATTACTGTCTGATTCCTTTTAAACTTCTATTGGGTGGGCCTGGCATAGCGTTGTCACATACTAGAGGGCCAATTAAAATGTGAAGAGTAGATGGATGGATGAATACATGAATGAACGTTAGGTCTCAGTAGCACAGGATTTTCTGTGAATGCACCTCTGTATCTACAGCCACCTCCTCCACACCCCAGAAGGCATCCAGTATAACCACGACTTTCAACTCGCTGATCAAAACTCACCACCCCCAGAAAAGCCTAGACTTTTTCTTATCTGTCCAGCCACATTTCTTACCATTGTTTGTCTGGAACTTTCTTTTCTTCTCTACCTTCTTTATGTTCCCTTTAATCATTTTGCTCCAGTCTTACTGAATTACTGCAAACCTTCCCATGAGCCTTCCATGCTCCTTCTTTGGGCTGGAACACCTGCTCTCTTTCTGTCTCCTTTTCACCAGGTAAATCCTTTTCTACCTTTAGGTCTCAATCTAGAAGCCTTCCTTGATGCTTTTGTCCTAAGTCTGAGTTACATGGTCCTTACCTGAACTCTCAGGACCCACAGACTTCTTTGCCCTTAATTGCATATTTGCACTTTCATTTCCCCATTAAACTGTAGGCACCTGCAGAGCAGGGACCTTAGTTTATGGCCCCAGTAACCAGGGCAATGTCTGGCACATACTCAGTGCTCAACATATAGCTACTGAAGTAATGAATGGCTGGATGGAAGGATGGATGAATGGATACAACTAAACTGTGTTTATGTGTGAGTGTGGGTGCCCCTCCATTTGGGTAATGCCTTCTCACAGAAATGCTGCTCTCAAGACATGAAATTGACTGAGTGAGGAGATATGAAAGATGCTTATGAGGCTTCTATGTAATTTTAATGGGCCTTTTATGTATCCTACTTCATTAATAAACGAAAGAATGGAGTACTCCAGCATCTTTTATCTCCCATCTGTATTCAAATTCAACAGAAATTTCCCCCAATAAAATTTGAGAGTAAATTAATGGTTTTCATTTTCTCAGAAAATCCATTTTTCCCTGAATGGGTAGACTGATGACCCAACACATAAGTGTGATTTCCTGCTTAATAATGGGTACTGGCTGATGTGGTGCACTGTAAAATGATCTTTGGTCTTATGAATCTGTGGGCTTTGGGTTCAGTGGGGTTATTCTCTCTGTAGGGGCAGGTGTGGGGTCATGATGCAGGTGCCCCTGCTGTGGGGTCACTGCTCCTGTGGCCCAGTCAGTTCTTGTTGGCTTGATATTCTCAGTCAGCCCATGGTGTGCGGGGACTCAGCTTAACCTATTGACTATCCTCTTTGCTGTCTTTCAGCTGTGAGTAGCTCGGTCTGGCTACATAGGAAACTGGCCTTGAGAGCTTTCCAGTGTAGGTTTTTGTAAGCCTTTGAATATCTGTAATAGGCAGTAGGTTTAACAAATGTGCTTCTGGAGGACACAGAGAAAAGGGTGAAGTAGGTTGAGGAGAAGGCTGGCCACAGATCCCTGTGAAGGAAGGATAGGTCAGAAGGCTGTTCCTGGGTACTCTGGAGAACAGACAGAAAGTGCTTGTCCCGTGTAGGGTGTAAGAGTTTGTGAGAGGCCCACAGGGAAACTCAACAAAGCCCAGGGCTCTGGAGGCAGCCTGTGGTGAGAGGGGAACGCTAGCAGAGGCGATGGAGTAGACCACGAACCTCTCCAGATGTTGCAGGGTCCTCATTCTACCCTGAGATTGGAGCTGCATTCAGTGAGGTGGGGTTCAGGCAGAGGGATGGGAACTATGCCCAACAGGGCTGTACAAACCAAACCATTTGTGGGCAGCATTCCACTGTTGTTAACACATAACAATTAGCAAGTGTTGGCTATAGGCCACTTATGTGCAAGTTCTAGCAGGAAAAAAGTGAAACTAGTTATAAGGTCTATTTATGGAAAGGTAGGAGGTTATAGAGGGAAACCATGCAGGACAGTGCAGTATTCTATGGGGTAGTAATAGTCAGGGACTTACCACCCTTGACCTGAAGGAGCAGAGGTGGGGAGCAATCATTAGACCCTGGAAAAGAGAGAGTTGTGTGGAGGGGGCATTTTAACAGCTGCTGTGACCTTTGGTTGAGAGATGCAGCCAGCCTGAGGTCACCATGGAGGGAGGGAGGGAGATCTCTGTCCCATATGTGCCATTGGCTAGACCCACTCAGAAGCCAGAGGGCAAGGGATTCCATTAATACAGTTAATGTTGGCCAATCTCTTGGGGTGCAGACCAAGCAAGATAGAGGGATGCAGTGTGGCTTTGGAGGGGAAATGGGAAATAGTCTATATGCATGTACTATCTTATTTAATCCCCACAGCAATTCCACTAGGAGGGCAGTATTATGCCCCCTTTACAAGTAAAGAACCTTGCACAGAGAGGTTAAACGACTTACCCAAATATACACAGTAAGTGGTGGAACCAGGCTTTGAACAAGGCAGACTTCCTCTGGGGCCTGACCAGTTATCACTACTTTAAGAAATCGGCTATTGAAAGTATTACTTTTGGGGGGACAAAATGTTTTCTTTCTTTACATTTCTGAATAATATGCTTTTGAACATGTCAGACTCATCTCAGTTGAGTTTGGGTTTGCCTTTACCTGGGCCTGGCTCTCTAGGGGCTGGAGGTAGCAGGTACGAGTGCAGGAACAACCCTCTTGGTTTAGAATCCTGGTGGGAATTGGGGTTCTGCACTGCTTGAGTTGAGGCACATGGGAAGAAGGCACATGAGAATGAAGTGAAGTGAAGAGAACTGACAATCATGCCCTAGATGTCCCTAACTTTATAGTTCATTGATTGGTAGTAACTGGTTATGGTGGATTCTACTGTGCACTGATATTGCCCCTTCTGGACTGGTAGACAGATTTCTAAGATGACAATGAAGATTCCCAGGCACTGGTACACACACACCTTCTCCTAAGTATGTCCCCTTCTTGAAGGCAGACTGCACCTGATTGGCTAATAGAGTACAAAGTCTTGAGCCCCTTGCCTGCATCTGAGGGGCTACCCCAGCTTTAGAGCTACCTGTAGGATGGTCTGGAGTCACTGCTCCATCACACTCTAACTTCTGTCTCTGCGCGGTCCTGCTTTCCTCACTCTCTCACAGATCGTTTTCCTGAGAGTATGTCCCAGTAAGCTTTTGCATGCTAATCCCCATTGCAGACTCTTTCTGTGGGAAAGCAGATTTAAGGCAATGCACTAGGTAAACGTGGAATGGTCGTAGAGAAGAAAGAGGAGTCTTATCAAATAGGAGGCCAATTGGGGGGAACGGACTCCTACAAGGAGCAGTAAAATAACAATGTTAGGTTCCACATGGTAAAAGGCCAGCATTTGTAGCCCAGGCCCAGAGGGACCATGTGTTTCAGTTATCACAGCACAGACTCGGTTTATATCTGTTACCCTGGTGGTCATAATTAGTAGGTACCTGTTTGACTCTCAAAAGTGCAAAATTATATGGCCAGTGTTCCCAGATTCCATGGATTTATGGGAATGCAGAGGATAGAGGGAGGGGCCAGCTTGGGGAAGGGTGGGGTGAAGATAGAGAAGTCTACAGTAAGTGGCCTCCGAGCTAGACTTTGAGGGATGAGCAGGAATTTCGTTACATGGGAATTGCCAGGTATGCCTGTAGATAGAAAAAGTAGAAAAGCACGGACAGAGAAGGATGGCTAGGAATACACGTGTGTGTGGAAGAAACGGGAGCAGCAGCAACAGCAGCAGGGGGAGGAGGCTTTCCTAGTTGGAATGACATAAGGAGCTTGTTAATGGGTGTCATTTTATGAATATATAAAACAAGGAAATTGGTGCACATTGGTCATAGAGGAGATGAGTGCCCACATACAGAATCATGCGACATTTCCTCATATGTCTTGGGAAAAATCAAAAGGAGAAAGGGAACAGATGGCTCACCTCCCACTGTCTGAGGCCAGACCATTTTGCTTATTTGGGCAGCACTATTCTTTTGTCTCTAACCCAGTTTGCTTATTTGTCCTGTGAAGATGCCTTTGTGGATCGATGATGAAAATCATGATGTTGATGATAATGACCATCCCTTACTTCTGCAGCCCTTGAAATGCTTTCAAACTTGTTTCACACTCATTATTTCATTTCATGTGATCCAAGATTCTCTTTTGCCTGCATCACTGTCCTATGTAAACGGAAAGGCAGGTATTAGTTTTTCTGATTCCACCAAAAAGTTGAAATCATTGGTTGAAAGAATTCTGCAGGTAACAGTCGTGAAGCTCAAATGAGAATGTGGATGTGGTGGCTCCTACAGCAGTGGTCTTCCCCCACATCGTGAGGAGATAATGGTGGATCTTTGCCCACAGGTGGCCTGAAAAACCCACCACTGCATTGATTCTTTCTTTGGCTTTGCTCTCTGGATTTTGGGTGCCCATTAGGCCCTCCATTGAATGGCATCCTCCAGCCTGGCAGATCCACACAACAGGGTTTACCGAAATTACCCTGAAAGATGTCTGTGGAGGTGCATGGAGGTTATAATCTTCTGCGAAAATAGTATTATTTCATTTCAGCTTGGATAGGAATATTAAAAGAAGAACAGTTTTACTTAGTGCCTGCTATACACTTTACCTCCGACCTTGACCACAGCCCTGCAAAGGAAGGAGTGTGGAGCTTCTATGAAGAAACTGAAGTTAATTTCAACCCCTTGCTGATGGTGTTGGTCAAGCTGGGGATTGAACATGACTCTGTCTGTGTGCACATTCAACAGCTTTTCTGATGAGCCACTTTGGCTGTCTGGACTCCAGTGGGTTCAGTGGGAGTCAAGGTAAGGACCCCCTAGAGCTGCGACCCTTTTGGCACATCCTTTGAGAATGTAGCATTTTAGTTAGAGACCTTCTCCTTGGAAACATGCACATTTATCCAATATTTTGTATGAAATTTCAAGTGGACCAGTGGGCTGCCAAAGCTGCCCCGTGGTCTCCAGATTCAGGAGCTCCTGCACTAGGGGAGGATAAAATTCAGTAATACAGGAATAAGAGTTTCAGTAGCTCACATGGCCACCCAGAGCTTCTCATTTTTAAGCTCATCTCTGCTAGGGCTTAAAGGGTTTGGGTCTTTGTCTTAATAAAACAGGTTATTACCTCAAAGGCTATTAAAGCAGCAGGAAAGCAGGCTGAGCCAGCTGCTGGGCAGAGTGGTAATCCACTATTCTCTCCAGCAAACTCAACTCCAGAGAAGTCTCAATCAGGGGCACTAAGGTTTTGTTATTTCAGAGTATGAAATTTTGGGCAATAATGAGGCTTGGACATTTTCTATGACTCATGCACCCTCCCTCCCTCTCCCTTTCTAGATTGACTGTCTGAAAGCAGTCAATGTAGAGTCCAGTTTTCCTGGATCAAACTTCTGTCCCAAGGCTGTGTCAAGATGATGAAATACATCAAATCAAAAAACAGTGGAGAGGGCTTTTTAGGACATCTTAAAACTGACTTGGATCAATTTTTAAGATGGCCAGAAAAAAACTATATCTGATTATGAAGAATCTACTCACATCCAATCACAGTTCCAAGATCAGATTTTAAAAGATTTAGATACATATTAAATATGTATTTAGATTAAATATTTAAATATTTCTATGGGGACTCTCTACTACCTCTTTCTCCAGTAGATGGCCATATCTGGTATCATCCCAGCCTTCATCCCCCAGTGTATCTCCCACTGCTTCTGGATAAGGATCTTCAGTCCCATTCTGGTCTGTTCTCTTACTCTGCCTCTGAAAATGTCATCCCCCAACCACCTAGAGCTCTCCTGCCCCTTCTGCTAACCAACTGCCCTCTATCCAGCATTGGGAAGCAGAAAAGGGCTGGGCGGTCTGGAGATATGGTGTGCCTCCTACTTTCCACCTCACTGAGCCTCATTTGCAATAGGGGAATGGTAGGAATGTTGTATTATTGTGTGATATAAATTAAATGAGATAGTATATGTAAAACAAATGGCATTTATAGCTACTCTCAGCTTCCCTCCTCAAGCCAGAGCAAGTACTGCCTCCTTCAGAAGGTCCTCCTGGAAGCTCAACCTGGAACTGTATTCCTCCCTCGCTCTTGGTCTCCTTGAGCTGCCATCACAAAATAATGCAGGCTGGGTAGCCTGTACAACAGAAATGTAATTTCTCACAGTTCTGGAGGCTGGAAGTCCCAGATCAAGGTGAAGCAGTGTTGATTTCTGGTGAGGGCTGTTTTCCTGCTTTGCAGATGACCACCTCCTTACTGTGTCCTCACATGGCCTTCTTTAGTGTGTGCATGTGGGGACAGGAGAGAGAGAAAGGAAGAGCTCTCTGGTGTCTTTTTAAAGTAATGATGCTAATACATCAGGGCCCACTCTTATCACTTCTCTAACCTCAACTACCACCTTACTCCAAATACAGCCATGCTAGGGATTAGTTAGGGCTTTGACATATGAATTTTAGGGGGGGTACATACACATTCTAGTCTATAACACCCTCCAGTGGAGAACCTCCTTGGTACTTACAACAAACACACTCACATTTTATTTATTGATTGATTTTTAAATATTTATTTGAATTCCAGTGTATTCATTTCAGGTGTACAATATAGTGATTCAACACTTCATCCAACAGCCAGCGCTCATCATGACGCTCCTAGTCCCCATAACCTATTTTACCCATCCCCCCACCTACATCCCCTTGGTGACCTTCAGTTTATTCTCTATAGTTGAGAGTCTGCTTCTTGCTCTCTGTTTTTCACCCTTGCTCATTTGTTTTGCTTCTTAAATTCCACATATGAGTGAAATTGTAGGGTATTTGTCTTTCTCTGATTTATTTCACTTACCATAATACTCTCTAGCTCTAGCCACATCATCATAAATGGCAAGATTTCATACTTTTTTATGGCTGAGTAATGTTCCATTGTAGATATATACCACATCTCCTTTATCCATTCATCAGTTGATGGACATTTGGGCTCTTTCCATTATTTGGCTATTGTCGATAATGCTGCTATAAATGTAAATTGGGGTGCATGTATTCCTTCGAATTAGTATTTTTATATTCTTTTGATAAACACCTAATAGTACAATTGCTGGATTGTAGGGTAGTTCTATTTTTAACTTTTTGAGGAACTTTCAAACGGTTTTCCAAAGTGTCTGCACTAGTTTGCATTCCCACCAATAGTATAAGAGGATTCCCCTTTCTCCACATCTTCACCAACACCTGTTGTCGTTTTTTTTTTTTAATTTTTAAAAATTTTAAAAATGTTTTAAAATTTAAATTCAATTAGCCAACATATAGTACATCATTAAGTTTTGACGTAGTGTTCAACAGCCCATTAGTTGCATATAACACCCAGTGCTCATCAGATTACGTGCCCTCCTTAATGCCCATCACCCTGTTACCCCATCCCTCACCCCCTTCCTTCCACAATCCTCATTTGTTTTCCAGAGTCAAGAATCTCTCATGATTTGTCTCCCTCAATGATTTCTTCCAATTCAGTTTTCCCTTACTTTCCCTATGGTCCTCTGCACTATTCCTTATAGTCCACATATGAGTGAAACCATATGATAATTGTGTTTCTCTGATTGACTTATTTCACTTAGCGTAATACCCTCCAGTTCTATCCATGTTAGTGCAAATGGTAGGCATTCATTCTTTCTCATGCCTGAGTAATATTCCATTGTATATATATGTGTGTTGTTGATTTTAGCCATTCTGGCAGATGTGATGTGATACCTCACTGTGGTTTCGATGTGTATTTCCCTGATGGTCAGTGATGTTGAGCATCTTTTCATGTGTCCATTGGCCATTTGGATGTCTTCTTTGGAAAAATGTCTATTCATGTCTTCTGCCCATGTTTTAATTGGGTTATTCATTTTTGGGTGTTAAGTTTTGAAAATTCTTTATATATTTTGGATACTAATCCTTTATAGGATATGTCATTTCCAAATATCTTTTCCTATTCTGTAGGTTGCCTTTTAGTTTTGTTAACTGTTTCCTTTGCTGTGCAGAAGCTTTTTATTTTGATGTAGTCCCAATAGTTTATTTTTGCTTTTTCTCCCCTTGCCTCAGGGAACATATCTAGAAAGAAGTTGCTAGGGCCAATGTCCAAGAAGTTACTGCCTTCGTTCTCCTCTAGAATTTTAATGGCTTCCTGTATCATATTTAGGTCCTTAATCCATTTGGATTTATTTTTGTGTATGATATAAGAAAGTGGTCCAGTTTCATTTTTTTTTGCATGTTGCTATATGGTTTTCCCAACACCATTTGTTGAAGAGACAGTCTTTTTTCCCATTGGATAGTCTTTCCCGCTTTGTGGAAGATTAATTGACTGTATAGTTGTGGGTTCATTTCTGGGTTTTCTATTTTGTTCTGTTGATCTATGTGTCTATTTTTGTGCCAGTACCATACTGTTTTGATCACTACAGCTTTGTAATATAACTTGAAGTCCTTCATTGTGATGCCTCCCGCTTTTCTTTTCTTTTTTAGGTTGCTTTGGCTATTTGGGTCTTTTGTGATTCCATACAAATTTTAGGATTGCTTGTTCTAGCTCTGTAAGCACCCTCATGTTTTAATATTTAAACATTTCCCATTGCCTGCCTACATGAAATGTATATATATTTTCAGCTAAGACAGCAAGCTTCCGAAGATAGAGACTTGTTTCTTCTTTTCATGTAGGACTGGTATGCAAAAGGGCACTTATTAGGGTTAATGAGTACTAGCTAATGAACTGGCTGGCTGCTTTGTTGGCATGAAGCCAACCAATTTGACCTTTATTTTATGAAACTGTGGTGATGCCATGAATGGATATTACTTGGGATTGGCTAGATTAGGTGTTTCTAACAAATAATCCACAAATCTCAGTGACTTGAAACGGAAAAATGCTCTTTTTATCATGATATGTACCCATCACAGAACACCGGGTGAGGAGGGCTTATTCACCGTAGCCACCCAGGAGCCCAGGTGGACACCATCTCGAACACTGCTGGCTGCTGTGCCAGAGAGAAGAGAGCATTGTAGGGTGTGGCGTCAGTAATAAAATGCTCACTGGCCACAGGTCATTAATCAGAACTAGTTACAGAACAGAACCCCATCCAACCCCAGGGGCGGGGCAGGAAGTACAATCCTACCATGCATCCAGAACATGGAGAGCCGGAAATACTCGATGTCCCTAATGACCACCACAGTGGAGAACAGGTGTTCAGGTTTCCAGGAAGCAGAACAGTTGACAATCATTTCATAATATTTATCTTTGATACCACCGGGAGACTGGCTGCAACTTTCTTCTCCTCCTTTTCCTTGTAGAATCAGCCAGTAAGTCTCACACCCTCTGTGAAGCCTGGATTGCTAGCTCAGAGTGGCAGGCAGCTCATTGCGATTAGAGGGAGCCTTACTTTTCATCTAATCTGGGGACTTATGCAATGACCCTGAGAGATCCTAGGAGTGATTCCATAGGGATGTCTCCAGGGAGGGCTCTAGGAAGGGCTCTGGTCAGAATAGGAGAGACCCTGGACCCCAGCTTTGCTTCCTCTCTGCCTGACTTAACATGCAGAGCTTCTTCATTTTACATATATCTTTGAAAATATAAATGGTGCTACAGAAAGAAATTGAAACCCGTGAATGTAGTCCAACCACTTAGTCAGGACATAGAGGATTCTACAACATTGTTTCTAAAACCTCAGACCAGGCTTTCTGGACGAAACGAGACCTGCCTCTGTAATGCCTGTCACGGCATCCACCCTTCACTTTAGGGAGCTCCCTCCTGCTCTTGATGATTCTACTGAGCCCGGTTTCAGGCTGCTCTCCTTGCCTGGAGAGCTGCATGCACACACATGGGGCCGCCCCTCTCCGATGAGCTGGGAAGCACTTGTTAGCATTGCAAACAGAGGTACCTCCTCTCTGCTTGGAGTCCAGTCCTCAGCTTTTTGGGACCAATATATTACGCAAAGTAAACTAAGGGGGAATTAGGATATTTTTGTCTGCTGTGTCTCCAAAATCGCAGAGTCCCAAAATGCTTAAGATCCTTTTAAAGTTGTTTTCCTTTTGTTCCTTTAAAAACTCTCTTTCTGAGTAAGCGGAGGACTGATGAGCTGTCCCCAAACTGCAGCACTTACATGCAAATACGGGAGAGTGACAAAGACCTTGATTACAGCTTCATTTGCTTTATGCAAGATTCCAAAGCCAGTTAAAGCCACAGAAAACACAAGTAATGGACTCCAACAAGTGAGGAGGGAACTAGCGGGTGCAGGCCCTCCGCGCAGCCATGCTCCCCCTTGCATGGAGCACGGAGCACGGAGCAGCGCTGGCTCTCGGCTGGTGGAGGGGCCCTGTGGCTCCATGCTGGCCTCAAACAGCAAGTCTTCTCTTCCTGCTGCCTGGGGTCTGAAACATTAGCACTGGTATTTCATCCCCTAGATTTTGAGCTCAGTCCTTGTGGAAATGCCTCTCTCACCAGGAGGGCACCGTCTTCAGGCTGTGGTCAGGTATGGTCTCCTCAGTGAGAACGAGTGTGTCATAGAAAGTGTCCCAACATGAGACAGAGTGAGGGAGGGACTGGTGACGGGGGTTGAGGCACTCGGTTGGGACTGGGTGGGCTAGGCGAGATTGACTTCAAAAGTTGAAACTGGTCAAACCCCTTGATCTGGGGGTCACTAGGCCCCATTGTTTTAATGGAAGAATAGCAAATAAGTACCAACTTTTTCTCAAAATGTAGTTGTAGAAAATTTAGGAATCTTACTGGGGGAAGCCTGGGGGCTAAAGAACAAGGGAGTACATGAGATTGGACTCATTACCACCAAAGATGTCAATTCATTAATTTAATTAAATATATAACCAAACAGCAGCCATACCACACGTACCTTCTCTAACGCAAGTATGCAAAAGCCACAGCAGATTCTCTTGATTTTTTAAATCAAATCATTCAACTCAGTAAGTAAAGGTGAAAGCTCATGAACTGAGAAGAATACTTCTGCTTTAAGACTAAACCAGTCCAGTTAGGGAAATGTAACAACTGCTTTATAAAGCTTAATGTCAGGAAAATAGGCAGTTAAAGGATGGTAACCAGAGGCCTGGGGCCAAACCAACAGTTCTCCATCCCCGTGCCCCGTTCCCGGCCCACAGCAAGCACTGCTGAGGCTTTTCTAGGGGTGAGAGCACCATATAAATGAGTGAAAGGTGAGTGGTGGTAAGGGCAGCAGGGTGGCTCTCTGACCCCCAAACACTGCAGATGCCTCCCTTGTTCTTTACCCTCAGACTTCACCAGTAAGAATCCTAACTCTACCAGAAACAGATTTCTAGAAAAGAAACTGATTTGTCCCTCTGCTGCCAGAGAATGGGGCCTAGTGACAGCAAACTGAGTTGGCTGCATAGGAGGGTCTCAGTAAATGTTTGCCAAGAGTGGAGTTTGCTCGGCAT
Organism: Ailuropoda melanoleuca; assembly: GCF_002007445.2. Lineage (NCBI taxonomy): Eukaryota > Metazoa > Chordata > Mammalia > Carnivora > Ursidae > Ailuropoda > Ailuropoda melanoleuca. The sequence continues at coordinate 71,753,593 of NC_048231.1, forward strand.
CACCCATTAAGACGTCATAAGTGTCTCTTTGTCCGTAACTTGTCATTGATGAACATGACCTTGTGGACTTGGAGCCCGGGCGTGTGTATTGATAAAGGACAGAGGGACGGGAGAAATGAGCCACTTCATAAAGTGCTCTGGGTAAGGGGACAGAGGCCAGCCGGCATAAGGACAGCATGGGCCTCAAACAGAAGGGCATGTGGGGATCAAAAGCACTCTTTCCTGAGTGCCCCTCACAAGATTTGCAGCCTGGAATTCAGTGATGGGCAAACAGATGGCTCACTCCTTGTCTGGTCCTCTCTTGCTCTGGACCATGGGGACCTCTGCAGTTTTGTATTAAACTTCAGCAGGAAGCTGACCTCCCTAACATGGTGTGAGTGTCTGCCATTTGGAGGGTCATGGGTGTTTATAGAATGTAACTGGGTGGCTGTGCCACTAGGGGCCTGGAGCAGCTTCCCTGGCCTCCCTCAGCCCATGATGTGGATTAGCGATGCAATTTATAGTAATTTATAATAATCCTTGAATTATAGCTCCAACTTACAAATATTCAAACTAGCTCAAGATAGATATAAAATAATAATTCCTATGATTGTCTTCTCCTTCATCTTCCTCTTCCTATTATTACTACTAGTAGAAGTAGTAGTTGTAGTAGTAGTTGAGGTAGTAGTAGTTGTTGTTATATAGTTGTAGTAGTAGTCGTAGTAGTAGGTTGTAGTAGTAGTAGTTGTAGTAGTATTAGTAGTTGTAGTAGTAGTCGTAGTAGTCGTAGTAGTTGTAGTAGTAGTTGTAGTAGTCGTAGTAGTTGCAGTAGTAGTCATAGTAGTTGTAGTAGTTGTAGTAGTAGTCGTAGTAGTTGCAGTAGTAGTTGTAGTAGTAGTCGTAGTAGTTGTAGTAGTTGTAGTAGTAGTCGTAGTAGTTGTAGTAGTAGTAGTAGTTGTAGTAGTATTAGTAGTTGTAGTAGTATTAGTAGTTGTAGTCATTGTTGTAGTAGTATTAGTAGTAGTATTAGTAGTTATAGTAGTATTAGTAGTTGTAGTCGTAGTTGTAGTAGTATTAGTAGTTGTAGTCGTAGTTGTAGTAGTAGTAGTCGTAGTAGTAGTCGTAGTTGTAGTAGTAGTTGTAGTAGTTGTAGTAGTAGTCGTAGTTGTAGTTGTAGTAGTATTAGTAGTAGCATTAGTATTAGTAGTAGTAGTAGTAGTAGTTGTAGTAGTTGTAGTAGTATTAGTAGTAGTATTAGTAGTTGTAGTTGTAGTAGTATTAGTAGTAGTATTAGTAGTTGTAGTAGTATTAGTAGTTGTAGTCATAGTTGTAGTAGTATTAGTAGTTGTAGTCGTAGTTGTAGTAGTAGTCGTAGTTGTAGTAGTAGTTGTAGTAGTCGTAGGTTGTAGTAGTAGTTGTAGTAGTAGTAGTTGTAGTAGTTGTAGTAGTATTTTACTGCTGAGGCACTGAGTATTTTTGGAATCCTGTTACTGAGTCCTCTCATCTCTGCCCTCTTCCTCAAACATATTCCAGCCTTTATCCCTAAACTTATATCCTGTAATCTATGCTTTTGGAAGAAGCATTTACGGGGGGAGGGGAGTTGTTCTGGCAGCTATTTCTCTTACACAATTGATTATAGTCTTATGCCTGCATCTTCCCAGTGACCATGATTTGCCTCTTCTTTAGGGCTTATCTCTCACCTCAGATACCCTTATTGTATTCTTAACATGTAAGAATTGAAGGACATCTGTTTTCCTCACTCCCAAATCAGTGGCAGCACCAAGATTGGGCTTAGAGACCTCTAGCCTTCCATTATTTCCATAAGCTATACCAGAAGTTACTGCAAATCAATAGAAATTATAAGCGAACACAGTATTCTTGCAGAGCAATTGGAACTTCAAAACAGGACCCTCTAGTGACTCCTTCTAACTGGACTACAAGTCCAGAGTTTCTGTTGCCCTTTATTATGTTTCCTTATGGGTTTTTATGATACCTGAGATTCTTTGGGATTTACTTTGTAATAAATGTCCTTCAAGAGATGTGTGCATTGTCACCGGGGTGAAACATTCTGTCTCATATTCACTGACACATAAACAGGGATTGATTTCCTTTATAAATAATTAGTGGGCATGCAGCATAGAGCAGGCTCTGGGGGGACCAGACTCAGGACATGCATAGATGATGGGAATGTAGAAGGGAGGGGGCAAAGGGGCCAGAGGAGAAGGAGGAGAGGGGCATCTATAGCAGGGGTCTGCAGGAGGGCTGTGGGAAGGTTTAATGGGGGATTATGATTGTCCACAGCAGGAGAGAGAGTGCGGTGGCCAAGAGCAGTGGGCTTTGATGTCAGGGGCTGGGCTTTATTAGGGTATTCTGCTAGATGCTTCTAGGGATGCCCAGATAAGCAAGGCCAGGAGAAACATAGGATTACCAAGTTTCAGAGGTGGGAGTTCATGTAGTCTAATCTTTATCTAATGACTAAACTACAACCAGGACAACCAGTACCCAGCCTCTGTTTCATCACTTCCCAGGATGCAGAAAGGTTTCTGGGGAGAATTCACCAGTTCCATTTTTGAACAATTTCATAATGGTGGATTTGGCATCCCTGTGTTGAAACATAAAGTGACTCCACGTAACTTCCACCCAGAGGTCCTTGTTCTGCTTTTGGTGTTGTACCCAATGTACCTATGACCCTTCCCACACGGCAGATCTTCAGGTATTTTGGTAAGAGTTCTGATACCTCCAGACTCTTCTTGCCAGCCTGAGCATTCTCCCTGAACACCCTCCAGTCTTTCCTTGGCCTGCAGAATGCTGGTGATTTCCACCCAGCAGTTTAGTGTCTCTGCCATTTAAAAATATTTATGCTTTAACAGTTTAAACTGAATGACGTCAACAAATAGTAATATTTGAGCACACCTGGGTGCCAGGCACTGTGTTAGGGGCTGGGTATGTGTCAGTGAACAAAGCGAAGTGCTCTCCTTCTTGAAGCTTACATACAAGTTAGAGGAGGGAAACAAATAATACATGAAGGTAAAGAAAACTAGGATGACTAGGACGGGCAAGGTTGCTTCTCATATAAAAACTAGAGATGGGTGTTGCTGTTTCATAAACTGTGTGTCTCAGCCTCTGTATTTGCTCCGTGCTTATGTCATCTACACCCAAGGGGACAGAGTTTTGCATTAGGCCACTGCTAGCACCACCAGTACCCTGCATGCATGTCATCAATGACACAAGAGAGAAGCTTTGCAAAGATCATGGGCCCCATGTGGCCAGTCTGATTGAGTCTAAAAGCACTTCCTAGCTGTGTAACTTGAGCAGGATTTTTTTTTTTAACTTTGAGCCTCAGTTATTTATAAAATGGGGATAAGAATAATATCTTTTCGGGTTGTAGTTTGGATAAGATCAAATTCTGCGTGTAAGGCAAGTTCTAGTTCAGAGCAGTCAGGAGGTAGTCAGCAAACATTAGCAGCATTCCCTTTCCCCCTTTCCATGTCTCCAACTTATATGCTGATAAAAATGTCCAATTAAGGGGTGCCTGGGTGGTTCAGTCGTTAAGCGTCTGCCTTCAGCTCAGGGCGTGATCCCAGCGTTCCTGGATCGAGCCCCACGTCAGGCTCCTCCGCTGGGAGCCTGCTTCTTCCTCTCCCACTCCCCCTGCTTGTGTTCCCTCTCTCGTTGGCTGTCTCTATCTCTGTCAAATGAATAAATAAAATCTTTAAAAAAATGTCCAATTAAGAAAGGCTGAGAATTGAACCACTGGAATTCTTTCACATATTGACCTTACACAATAATTAGGGTCTTTGAACATGGTAGATGGATTTGGAGTCCATCTAAATGGGGGTCCCGATTTCTCCCTGTTCATATCTTCTCCCATAATAAGCACACCAGCTCAGGAAGATTACTAAAATTATTGTTGTATATGGGATGGGCTAGCTTGGTTAGGATATGTAGTTTCAGGCTGAGTTGAGTTGTGAGATATGGGATCAAATTGAACAAAATAGTTGTAATCAGCATAGGATATAGGATGGATGGAGGAGAGACGCATGGGAATGGAACAGAGTGGGAGAAGGCACAATGAGTGGATGATTTGGCGTGAACAGGATTGGAGGACAGAATTGTATGGAAGGGAAATGGGTTGAGACCAGGTGAGCACATATGCTAATCAAAGAGTACAGGCATTTCTTGGACTATAATCTTTTACGTTCTTTTTCTGCAAAGGCTCTGAGCATAACCACAGTGAGCATTTTGATTCTCCGTGTGTTTTGCACAAACTGATGCCAGTGTTGACAGAGACTTAGTGCTGCCATCAAGGGATTTACACTGCCTCTTTAATGTTCCCCTTCTGTGGGAGCTTTACAGCCCTGCTGTCCAACTTAATATCTGCAGCTTGCCATTTGGCACATGAGTCCCTCTTTGTCCCAAATGCATGACGAATGGGAAGCGGAGTGAGGTCCTTTGTGCAACAGCTGTGTCTGTTTTGGAGCTGGGTCTGGGCTGGGGCCCAGTGACCATTCTGCCCTTAGACTTTTAAATTTCCTGCCCCAATAGGGTAGTTTTCCCAAGGGAATGCTATGTGTGACATCTGGACAAGATAAAGGAACTGGGATGTCCATGGGTTATGGGCGTGCACAACTTCCCATGCAAGTGTCTGACTCTCTGAAAGTTGATATATTGAGAGCATTGCTCTTAGGTCCGGCAGGGGCTACATCATATCCAAGTGTCTCTTGATATGTGAGTGTTACGTGGCCCCTCCAGGAGCAGTTCTGGCTGACAGTGATTTATCCATCTTCATTTTCCTGCTCTGTCTTGTCTCAGCATCGTCTGGGATTATGGTTAGTTAGCATGTGGTTGGAAGCTAAGATCCCTAGGCCAGGGTTTGCCTGGGAATTATTTCTCCCTATGGTCTCCTAAGGGGCTGTTATTGTTGAAAAGCTGGGGGTAGAGAATGTATGTGTGCTGTAAGAGAAAGAGTATGGGTTTTAAGTCAGACAGCCTCGCGGGTAGGGCCAGGACTAAAGTGAAGGAAGGCACTCACTCTCAGGGCCTCACAGGGTCAAAACCTGAGAGTGAGGGTTTCCTGAAGTTTTACATCTTGGGTACTTTACTTGCCTTACCTTGCTCTTGGCTCTACTTGCAGGGTTCAAAGCCTGGTTGAGCCACTTCCTAGCTGGGACCTTGGGAGAGTTATTTAACCTCATGGAGCTTCATTTTTCTCATCTGTAAAAGAGGCAGCCTAATTCCTCCCCCTCAGAATTCCAGCAAGGATGAAATGAGGTACCATAAGTAAGATGTCAGTAAAGGAGATGCTTCTGAAACATCATCTCTCTCCTCCAGCATATACTCCTCCTTGAAAACAATAGACAATTTAAAAAAAAATATCACCAAAGACCTGAGTGCAGTGGCAAAGGGCTATAGTTGATATTCTCATCGAGACTGTTTTTGATCTGAGTCCCAAGAGATCTCACAGACTTGAGTTGACTTGTTACACATAGTAGGAACCAATGAGATACAAACATGGGATCAAGCTCACCAGGTCTCCATGCCTTGCCGTACTTCCAGAGCAAATGCTCCACCTCTCTGCCTAGAACAGGCAAACAAGGGTATTATCATGGAAAGCAGTGCCTGTCTGGGATGCTTTAACTCTATGTCTTCATCCCCATAAACACAACTGCTGGTGTCCCCAAAAGGTGTCTAAAACCATTGCATAAAGAATTATGTCTGATAAAGACCATTCACAGTGAGGTTAACGTGCTGGTCTTTCCTCATGGTCTCTTACTCCATCTGCCATGCCCTCCCCATCCCACTCCTTCCAAATGTTACCTTCTCCGTAAAGTCCATCTTAGAGTCCTCCTTCTCTTTGAGTTTTTCCTGGCCATTCCAGCTCACCTTTGTTCCTTTGCCTACTCTGCTTTGGGAGAGAGTCATCTCAAATCGTTCTGGGGCTAGGGTTAGAACAGAGTTGGTAACTAAGATGTGGTGCTGACTGTGGATCAGGCATTGTGCTAGGCTCTGGGCTCTGTCTCTTCTGACATCATCAAGGTGTTCTGAACTTCTCCAACTAGAGATCACTCAACAGGAACACAGGGCATCAGACTCAGGGCAAATTGTTGGAAGTATGTGATACCCAAGGTCACGCAGTGCCTTAATGACAAAATCTAGACTAGATCCCAGATCTTCCTAACCAAGTCATCTTTCCACAGTTACTCCATAATCATCATTTAATTAGGTACTGTTGCCTTGTAAATATCCACTGCACGGCTGGGTAGCTGCAGACCTCCTCCAACTAACCGGATAGTGATATACTTAAAGGAAGAGGCTGTGTTTGATCCATGTTGTATCCCCATGATGCCCTACACAGCATCTGGTACACAGGGGAAGCCCTTAAAAAGATCACAAACAAAACCCCAAGCCCCCAAATACTTATCGACTGGACCAGAAGCATTCACATCCCAGAAACAATTCCTGCATGGGCAAGAGTTATGTTATCTAATGGGATTGATTTTCAATGTTAGTCAGTATTGAATTCCAGCTGGGAGAGATATGTTGGGGTCAGAGACATCTTTCCCATGCCTTTGATATCTCACAGCACAGACAGCAACCCAACCCCCAGTGTTGGAGTCTGCTGAAATCCAGGTGACTAAAAAGATCTAATTAATATGGTTTTAATTATGGCAGTAATAATACCTACCTCCCAGCATGAGAAGGTAGGATATTAAGTTAGTAATACTAAATTTCCCGAGGGTGCTAAGACCCTTTAAGATGAGTTAATTTGAAAGTTACTGATATGATTAGAGAACAGAAATAGGCATATTTGAAAGATTCCAAAGGAGCAAGCAAATGTCAATATATCAGTCAAATGTGCAATCAGTCAGCAATCCAAGATGTAATGTTAGGCTCTGGCTATGAAAAAATAGATGCTACCCCTGCTTTTATACCATATATAATGAGACAGGACAGGCAAAACATAGATCTCTGACCCCCTCCCCAGATTAGTTCAGTGACCTCCTCTTCTTTCCACTTCCTACTATTCAACCTTTATTAGTTGTTTCAAGCTAGCATATGTTCCCTTGCATTTTTCTTACTTAAGAATGTGCACTTCTCCTCAACTAGGTGGTATAACCCCTTGAAGGCAAGAGTTTGTTTTGTATTGCTTTGTGTCCTCAACTCTTAGCATGGTGTTGGCATTTAGTAGGTACCGCGTAAATATTTCTTATAGCTGGAGATTAATTACCACAAGAGTCATTATTAATGTTAGCCTTATTTCTTTGGGAAGCTTTCACGAAGATGGAGAGACTTGTCAAAGGATGATTCTTGTAGGAGAGAAATAAAAGCTAAGGATAAGTCAGTAGAGTTGGCTTTTATAGGGTATTTACCAACAAGTTCAGGAATTTGGAGTTTATTGTTCAGGAAATGGGGAAGCATTAGTATGAGTGTATCAGTGGTGGGACTTCTAAGGTGTCTAAGAATATTGCTTTGAATGCGGTGTTAAAAATGCATAATAGGTTTTCTCCAGAAGACCCAGTGTCAGCCACTCAAGTTGGGTCCATACATTTACCCCACTGCCACTTTAGCCCTGCTCAGTTTTGCATGAAGTTTCAGACTAAGGCTGGGATTCTATTCAAAGCCTCACTGAGTTGTCTCTCTAGTGTGTTTAGAATGAACTCATTCACTTAGACCTAGAATTGTGGCCCAAGCCATGATCTGTGTTACTAACAGACTGTATTTTGTTATTAGTCATATTCTGGATCCAGTAAATCAGTGACAATCCCTTATTCCAATACTGTTCTCAAGTTGCCAACCATCCCTAATTTTGTCTCCTTCTGTATCCTTCACTTTTCAGTCCTAGCCTGAGCAATTCCTTTACTTCCATGTTGTGATGTAAGACCTGAAATTAACATGCAATATTAAATGCTGGCTTCACATCCTTAAGCCTCATAGGGCCCCAAAGGCCTAGCCTTGAGTTCCCATGCCCCCCGGCCCCGACGTGTCCCCAATTCAATGAAAAAGACTTTCCAGCTGGCTAGTTCCCTTAGCAGAAGAACCAGTACACTCCACCAGATTCTCAACCTGATGGCCAGCTCATGATATTATTCAGACAAGCCAATTACATCCACTCTTAGAAACTGGGAGTCACTGTATCCTCATCACTGCAGAACTTGTCTCCTATACCCCCTACTTGCTCCCACTATTCCTGAGGGCAAGCCCTGTGCAGCCCTGCATGGCATGTGGTATCCCCTCCCCTGCAGTGTATGTAATTAATAAACTGTAGTTAATCTCTTTTGCCTTGTGTAAGGTTTCATGTATTTCATGACTCATACCACTCAGGGTGAGGGATCCTTCCCTTTACCCCTAGGGTGAATAAGAGGTGATCTGAACACATTCCTCTTCCTATCCAGTTACTTTGCACATCAGTTTCCAGCCCTCCTGATATTCCTTAACTCGATAGCTGTGGAAAGGGTGGTGGGTTGCTATCTTGGTCTTGGCAGCCCCACCTGTCAGGGCTCCTGTGTGAATTATTACCACTGAGCGTTTGTCTTCTGAGAATTGACCAGTGCCTGAATTTCCCAAGACTTGGGTTTGGTGCCTGGATCGAGAAAGAGTATAGCTTACTTTTTATATTTATGTCATTTATTTAATCACCAGCTTTTATTGAGCATTTATGAAAACTGCATCCTGGACATACAAAGAAGTAGAGGACAGCGTGGCCTCAAGGCACCCACAGTCTGGTGAGGAGACAGACAATAACATCAATAATTTTGACAGAGACAGATATGTGCTATAATAATGAAATGCCTGTAGTATTATTGGAGTTCAGAGGGACAGCAAAGGGAAGACATTCTGAATTTAACCAAGGATAACAGATTTGAGAAGGCTTCCAAGAGATGAGGATGTTTTTGAAGGTCAGGTGAGTCTGCCACCTGGCTGGATGGGGGGAGAAAAACATTCTAGACTAAGGAGATAATTCTGTACTGGAGTTCAGACCACCACTTACCACCTTCACTGTTACAACTCTTGTTTGATCCACTGTCATCTCTTGCTTGGGTCCCTGAAAGAGTCCTCTGGCTCCCTGCTTTTGCCCTTGCCTTCATCTCTGAGCCCGGAGCGGTGCTTTCAAGATGTCAGTTACATCAGTAAGTTCTCTATGGTCTCTGCATTTCACTCAGAGTAGAGTCAAAGCCCTCCCAATGTTCAAGGCCTTCCGTGTCTTGGTCTCCTTAACCTTTCTAATCTCTACTAGTATTCTCCCCTTGTGCTGACTCTGCTCCAATCCTCCTTGAGGCTCTTTGGGGCCCTCTCCCCCAGAGGGCTCTTGCACTGTCTGTTCCTTTTACCCACGACACTCTTCTTTCAGATGTCAGCATGGCTCTCTCCCTCAACTCCTTCGTTCTCTGCTCGGATGTTGCCTTCTCATGAGGCTTACCCTGAGCATGCTATTTAATTATAAGAGCTCTCATGATTCCCCTTTACCCTAGGTCATTTTCTGTTTTTTCCCCATATTACTTATCCCCTTCCTTAAATCCTGTATAGTTTATCATTTATCATTTGTTGTCTGCTGTCCTGCACTAGATTATAAGCTCAAATAGAGATCTCTGCTCTTTTGTCCACTGGAATAGTCCAGGGTCCCCAGAACCGAGCCTGGTACACAGTAGCCTGGCACACAAATAAATAATTATTTGTCAAGTGAAAGACTGGACAAATGACAGATTGTGGGGCACTTGGATCCTGCAGGCAGACTGATACATCTGGATGCTTTCAACAGATATGGCTGAAGAAGAGTGGACAGGTAGACAAGGGCCAGGCCATGCAGTGCTTTGCAGGCCCTGGAGAAACATTTCCAACTGTATTCTGAGGGAATTAGAGGGCCCCTAAGGGATTTTGAATAAGGACATGGAATAGTAAGATCAAATATCTATCCTATTAACCGAGATAGGAAATCCCAGGGGAACATGTCCACTTAAGTGAGATCTTGATATTTTAACTTTCTAGTATCTAGGATATAATGTGAGAAAGTCAGAAATCAGTATGTGAAATTTGACGGACACATCACAGAGGCAATGGCACTGGGCAGTGTGGAAGATGGGTTTGGACTCTGGAAGGCTGACTGGAATCCTGGCTCTGGACTGCTCAGCAGGGCAAGTAGAAAGAGGGCCTGGAGATATTGTGAACTCCAGATTTCTCATCACTTTGAAGAGCTGGGGAGGATTCAAAGAGATAAGTGTGAAGTGTCTGATTTATATCTTCCTTAGAGTAGACAGTGATTGTTCCTGCTTTCTCACAAGTGTGGGATTATGCATGTGTGTGACATCTAGGAGATGCCTGTATGCAGCTGGAAGTCACCCGGGAAGGTGACAGAGCGAAGGCGGGCAGGGTGTCGCTTGGAGACACCAGCACTCTGGCTGTGGACTGAGTGACAGGGCCAGAAGGAGACTCAGCCAGGCAAGGCAGGCACAGAAGAATGCTCAGAAACAGGCAGACAGCAGTGTTTCAGGCTGGAGAGAAGTCCAGGAGGAAAAGCTCTGACAAACTACTACAGAAAATCCTTAATTGCCCAAACCAGGGACAGACTTCTTCAGGAGAGGCGTGTGTGGAGGGAGAAAGCAACAGCAGGGAGCATATGCTATGGTAGGAAGAAGTATGGTCATAAAGGGAAGACAGAGTGGACATTTGAACTAAGCTGGATCATGAAACAGTATCTTTTTTTTTTTTTTTGGTCTTTGTTTGACTTTTTGTTGTTGTTGGATGTGGGCTACTGGAGCAAATTTCCATTTGGGAGAAAGAAGCCAGTAGAAAGATTTGGAAAATGTCAGAAGTAGGGCATGGTGGCTAAGTGCTATTAGGGAGTCTGGGCTGTAATTATGGTTTTGCTTCTCTGTAGCTGTGTAATGTTGGGCAAGTTACTCTAAATTCCTAAGCCTCAAATAAAAATGAGGATAAAATGACCCCACCCTCTACTGCTGTGTTGAGCGCCCAGATGAGAGACTTGTTGAAGCCCTTAGCAGTGTACGGGGAAGGAGCAGAACATGGAGGAAGGAGACGGTGGGAAGAGACAGAGTCTATCTTCCTGTGATACCTGAGTGTTTTGTTCTGCCAGAGAAAGAAAGGAGGTGTTTGGCTTGANTTGAAGCCCTTAGCAGTGTACGGGAAAGGAGCAGAACATGGAGGAAGGAGACGGTGGGAAGAGACATCCCCTGGCCCCTGCAGGGCTGGACAGAGTCTATCTTCCTGTGATACCTGAGTGTTTTGTTCTGCCAGAGAAAGAAAGGAGGTGTTTGGCTTGAGGCGAGGGCAGAGGCAGGTTGGACAAGAGCAGAAGGAGTTGGGATGGTTGCTGGCTTTACCTGTGAAGTGGGGGTCAGCTTGTCTGAAGCCAGGCCGGTTGGTGAGGGCAGGGGGACCCAGAGAGGGAGGAGTGGGATAGGGATCCTGAGCTGCGAGGACAACGTGGAGGAGCTGGGAAGGGTCGGCTTCAGGGGCCAGTGCCCAGTGCACTCACACAGGACCGCACAGTTGGGTGTTAATCCTCTGTGGTTTCCATCTTGAGATTTTAATGGTTTTATCTATGAGATGTGTCCTTTGAGTGAGTTCAGTTAGAACACAGGGCTCGTGCTGGGGACTTGGAGCCTGGCTCACGTGTTGTTCTACCTCCCAGGACAGGTTCTCTACTTCCTGCTCCCCTGTTCTCACCAGCAGAAGCCCAAGGTAGGGAGTGGGGGGTGGTGGTGAAATCAGGCACACACCCCTGCTCAGAGATGCGAGGCAAGGCCCAAGCATCTGCGAGGATCGGCACTCACCTGCCAACATCTATCCTTGCACTGGAGGGAGCACGACATGGAAGCAAGAAGGCTTTTTCTCTGCTTGTTGAACAAGGGGACCTGCATCTTCATTTTGCACCAGGCCCCACAAATGACAGAGCCGGCACTGAGGAGGAGAGTGATCTGGAGAAGAAAGGGGCAGCAGAACGGACTGCACAGAGCAGCTGGACTTGGCGCTCACCAGTCCCTGGTGGGCAGGCGGGACGGGATTCTCCAGAAGCTCCCTCAGCCCGGACACAGGAATGTAGGAAGGAGCAGGAATTAGTGAGGGATGGCTGTGACAGGTGAGAATGGTGGAGCTCTAAGGGGTGGACTGTTGATGCTACGGAAAGACAATTCAGATAACCCAGGGGTAGACTGAGCAGAGAAGGAGCTCAAGCCAGAAGGCAAGATGTGCAGAAGCACCACAAGGAACAGGCTTAGGAGGAGCCAGGACAGAAGGAAGTAGGCTCGTGGAAGATTTGGCCAGAAGAGCGGATTTGAGAGGTCAGAATTTCTGAAGAAGAATATTTCCAGAACCAGTTCCACATCTCATTAGTAAAGTTTGTAATTTGCCCCCCCTTTTTGCCCTGAATTTGCAAACAAAACATTGCTGTCAGATTCAAGATTTAGGCTTCCGAATCATAGTACAACTCATTTTTTTTGTATAAGTAACATATGTTTGGTGTCTTTAAACACAATTACTTTTGTATAATAAAAGTGTTGATTTGATGATGCGACATTTTCTGCAAGTGTGTTTAAGAGAGTTTATGTTTTCATAAGTTGCAATGAAACTCAATTATGTATGTGTAATAAGGCTTCTGATTGTTACACTTAGACTTTTCTGTATAATGAAGCCAGCAATTAGAATTTGCTTGCTCTATGGCTTAGGAAAACACACTTGTTTTGGAGACAAAAGACTCTTAATGAGCCCCCTTTTTTGTTAATTTTTTTTGTTGTTGTTAAAAACCAGTCTATAACTCAAACATATAATTAGATTTCTTAAAGGTTTGGATTTTTTCGTTGTTGTTATTTTTTTCCCATCTAAACACAAAACAAAGCAAAAAGCAATAACTTTAAGGCACACATTGTTTCCAAGCTGCGAATCCGGCTACGGTCCACAGTTCACCTCAGAGGCTCCGCAGCGGCTGGCGGCATCCCCTCTGCTAGGGAGCCAGAGGCCTGGCAGGGCAGCTCTCTGCGGAGTGCAGAAATGTTCTTTCCATGAATTGCACGGGCATCGGTCTAGACCCTGCCTAGAGGTGAGCACTGGGGTTCTGCTGGAGAGTCCGCCTCAAGGTTACCCTGGCTCAGGAATGGACTCCCCCCCTCCCCAAGGCTACCACTTGCCTCAGAGAACTGCTGGTGCTGAGGCGGACAAGCCAGTCCCGCGCTGACCATGCACGGGCTGGCAGAGTTATCTCGGTGCCAAAGAAACTTCCTTGCTGCCTCCCTTTCCATCTCTGCTAGGGCAGCAGCAGCTCCTTGTCCCCTCTTCACTGTTGGCCATTCATTTCACTGCTGACCGTTTGCATCATGTTCGCAGAAGGCGGTTTCTCCCCTGGTTGTTCCAGCACGTGCGGAAGGGCCTGTGGGTGAAAACTTCCTCCATGATGTGTCAGTTGGAAGGAAGCCCTTCTGCCTTTCAAGCTGTTTTCTGTGAAGCCTACTGTTAGAAAGGGCCTGCTCTTAAAAGTGCTAAAACTGTTTTGTCACTGTCTATCATTAATAGTTTAATGAAAATTCATTTTTATCATTTATAATATACTGAGAAGGTTTTCAGTGGTCTTGATCGGTCCGTGTCCAGTGAGAAAAGCCCAGAAAACTTGAGCTATGTTAAGCAGAAGAGGATTTCATATAGGCAGCTGGTTACACACATGCTGGAACGGCGGGAAAAGAAACATGGTAGCACTCCCTGGTGCTCTGAGGTGGCTGGAGCCTCATGCGCGGTGGATATTGCTGCCCTTGAAATCACTGCCCTCTGCTGCCAGCAGGAACCAAGGCACTCACACCCTGCTGGTCAAACCGCCAATGATACCGCCAGAGCCTTCGAATCCCCTGAAGTCCCCCGTTGTTGCTAGGGCCAGGAGGAGATTGCCTTCACCTTCCCCGCTGCCTTCCAGTCTCCAGTGAGCACCTCTCAGTAGCGACCTGCAGCTGGCCAAGGGTTCTGGGCCCTACAGTTTCCAGGCTTTCACTCCCTGTGACAGAGAGGAAGGCAAAGCAGGGTGGAAATGGGTCTGAGTATCAACCTACCATATTTGCACATGGGGGCATATGACCAGAGTGGTCTAGAAAATACAACCTTGTCATTGCCAGCGACATAGCCCAGCAAAGCCCAACCACACTGTGGACTTCATGTTCAATCAACTCTCTGAGCAGTGGAGGAGAGAAAACACAGAAAGGCGTTCTGTCGGGAATTATCAGTATGAAGGAAAACCAGGTCGAGTCTCATTGCTGGAATTAACAATCTCCAAAACTAAGAAGTACTCCATTCAGCCACTTCTCAGAGGCTGACTTTTAAATTTTAAACAAAGGATCCAATTAAACTTGATCCAATTTAAATCCATTCAGTTCAGAAACCTTTATTAAGTATCTACAATATTGTGCCCTGGGCTAGATAGTATAGGAGTTCCAGATTTGTGGCTGGCAGGCTGGCTCTGTGCTGCCACTATAGATCTACGTTAGAACAGACTCCTGGTCCCCCAAACTCGTGGTTTTGGTTTCTTCGTTATTTAACTGCATAGACTGTGTATCTCCTTGGGAGAGGCATTATCACCCCCGTGTTTCATATAAAAGGTCATTTATACTGAGAATTTCTTATGTGCTTATACTGTGCTTAAACTCTAGAAAAGCACCATCTCATGAAATTCTACCAGGATCCTTGAGTTCAGCCATAACCTTTAATTTTATTGTGCTTTTCACGTGGCTGAAGAAACTCAAGCTCCAAGAAGTTAAAATGACCTGGCAAGGGAGCCACCAGGTTTTCTGCAAACTGCTAGTCCTTAAGCCCTGTGGTCGCACTAAGATGGGGTATTTCTCAGATAGGGCTCCATGTCAGTGATCTAGTCCAAGGACTTGTGGTATTGTTCAATTCCAAAGATTTTCCCACTTAGCTGCACAGACCACGAAGTCTGTGGATCCAATTTTTGTCCCAGCTTTGACGTCCCTGAGCCACATTGCCATCTTTGGTCTCCATTTCTCATTGGTGGAATGAGAGGCTGAGAAGGGACTTGCCACATGGAAGCAGGGCTTGGGTACGTACCTCCAGTAACTTCCATTTTCCCTGTCCTGTTTTACAGTCCGAGTTGTCCTCCCATCATGCCTGACTCCTCATTGCCTGTTTCACACATCATTCTTGATTCACATGCTCACTAAACAATTGTGTTCTTACCCACCTGGAACATGCTCCCTTTTTTTGCTACTTGCCCAGAGTGGACTCACTGTTCAGGCTCCGCCTCCCTCAGAGAACCTCCAGCTTAACCTCCAGAACGTACAGTGTTCTTGCCCTCCTTTGCATTCATATTTAGCATGCATTTGGCACAGGTTTTTGTCTGAACGGCCCACTTGACACTTATAAGTGATGGGGCATTTTTATTAGCTTTTCGCATGGGCAACTCTGGTCTCCCCAGTGTTTGAACTGTAGAAGTTAGGGGCTCTGCATGGGGCACACTTCTCTTGTGTCCTCACAACGCCTAGTACGGACCTCAGCACATGCTGGGAGTTGCTGATTATCAGTCAGTGAAGGAGCTGGTGAACCACCCACCTACATGTTAGTGGGTCAGGGGACTGAGAGGCCACTGCGGACTGTGATGGTTAGGAAGGAGACCCAACTGTGAGAAGGTGGGCTTGGAGTAGAGTTTTGAAGTTTGGAGAGAATTGGAAAGGTGGAGGCAGTATCAGCGGCACAGCACAAGCGGGGAAAGAGCACGGTACTTGGGGGAGGCTTCAGGGAGAACTGTGGGTTGAAACGTGTGAATGGATTAGGCTGTGAGAAGACAGGCTTACAATGCGGAGTCCATGGGAAACAGACTGGCATCAGAAAACAAAGGTGGTGGGCAATCTGGAGGGTTACTCAGCACTTCCTGTGTGCTGGGGAGACAAAGTTGAGGAAGAGATAATCTCATCTTGATTATGCAGGAGTTTATAATCAAGGGAGGAGGATGGAAACAGGATAACAGTGAACTTCACGCCAAGAGGAATACAACCTATGTCAACAGGAGAAGTGCTCCTGGGGCTCCGAGCTGGGCTCGATAAGCCCTGGAGCGTGGTGGTGGCGGCCATGGGCCCTGAAGGCTGCAAGCTGGGCCTAACCCTCAGCTCTGCAATTTACTGGCTGCCTTATTGTGGGCAAATTCCTTGATTTCTCTGGGCGTCTGTTTCATTATCTATAAAATTGGGGTAATAGTAGTGCCTAATCATAGGGTTACTATGAGGATTCACTAAGATCATGGATATGAAATTAGCACAGTGTAGGACCTGTGTGTGCCCTCCATAATTGTTACTTACTGTTGAATATGTATTTAAAAGGAAGAGTATACGACCTGTGATTGAAAGTGACTGTTCTGGACCTCATGAAGGTCCCATATGGGGTGGACTTGGAGGAAATGGTGGAACTTAGCAGGTGGAGACTCAAGACTGGGCCTGCCGGAGGGGGCAGACAGCTCAGGAGCTGTGTGCAGGGTGAGGATGTGCCTGGCCCCTGTGGAAAACAGTAGATTGCCCGTGTTCTGGAAGCAAAGAGTGACAATTTGGAAAGGGAGCTAAAGGCTATGAAGGGCCTCACATGCCAGGTTGCTAAGCTTATTCTTAGTGGTACAAATAATGGAGTGACTGTGGCAGTGCTGTGGACAGATGTGGACAGGTGACACCAGGCATGGCCCCGGGACAGGATCCCAGAGCAGTACAAAGGCCAGAGGGGCTCTAGCCCCCAGATCTGTACTGGTTAACCTACTGAGGCAAATTCACTTTTTTCAAAGTCAGTCTCGGATAGAGAAAGCCACGTGACTCCAAATATCTGGGCAGCAATCCCCAGCGGCACCAAAGGTAATGAAACATCGGTATCTGCTGCTCTTATCTGTTATTGCTGATATTCAGATAATGATGCCAATACCCAGCTCGGGAGGGAGGAGGGAAGCTGCTGGTGCGGCTTCGTCAGTTCATCTCCTGGACGGTGGAGAGGAAGGGAGAGGAGACAGGGAAGGCACCCTAAAAACAAGCCCTCTTCCTCATTCCAGGAAACAGTAAAGGCAAAATAAGCTACTCCCTACCTCAGAGCGCCATCTGAAAATGGTTGAAGTTTCCCTGCTCTTCTGGCCGGCTATAGTGCTTGGCTTAATAACTATTGCACCTCACAGCTAAATAGTGTTTGATAATTTTCAAAGTGGTTTTACACCTAGTATCTCATTTAGTATGCACCATGAGGAAAACTCGACCCAGGAGGTGCTAGAACTCAGGCAGGGAACTTGTCTAAGGCCATTTTGCCACCCCTCTAGCTCAACTTGAAAGAATTAGGTCAAAGTGGGGAGGGTGGAGAATGGGGACACTCCCTCCGTGGTCTCGGACAGATCTGAAACCAGAGCTGGAGGGCGAGAAGCTGAGTGGCCAGCCTGCCTTACCTGCCCCCTCCGCACCTACAGCAGACATTGATGACGGCCATGACGGGCTTTCCTCCGAGCCCAGATGAAGGCTCAGGGTCCTTCTCACAGCCGTGCTGGGCAGCCACTACTAATGGATCAGAGCTGGCACTCAGGATAGAATCTATTTGCTCTTCTGCATTGAGGCATTGTCCAGAGCCTCTCCTTGTTAAAATGTCAATAGTGGAATGTTAACGTATTAAACCATTATCAGCCCCTGGCCCCTTCGTGTGAACTCATTTGTCAGACAGCTGTGTGCAAGCCCTTGGAGGAGCTAATCTGGAATGGAAGAGTTTGTTGACTGAGGAATGCAAGGCCTGAGGGGAGCATGGAATGGCTAGTGGTGATTCCTCCAGCAGATATTCAGAGTGTTTAACAATCTCTTGAGAAGCTTTATTGTCTGTACTCCAAAGGATAGCACGGGACCTTGGGCAGATCGCTTACCCCTGCTAGGTTCCATTTCCTTACCTGAAAGGTGGGCATAAGGACATCTGATCTGCCCACTCCAGAATAACTGTGAGCGTGAAAGCTTGTGAATGCGTGTTGTATTTTATAAAGTATTGTATAAATGCTGGGGATGATCATTTAGCTACATTAGGAAGAGACAAGCTCCCATTCCTCAAGTCGAATGCACATGAAGGGTAAGGAAAAGAGAAGGAGAGAGGAATTAATATTTATTAGGTTCCCAATTGCCATTCATCTTAAATATATTAGCCCATTTAATTTCCACAGCCACCCAGTGATGCTGATACGGTTGAGCCCATAGCCCTGTGGACCACACAGCAGGTAGTTTTTAGACAAGATGTGCACCCAGGTATATCTGAGTGCTCTTCATACATCATGATCCAGGGCCTTACCTGCACACACGTGACTCTTTCCTTTGCTGAATGCTTCCTGCAGAAGGAGTTAAGGCCCCAGGTCAGGAGGAGACGGGTGGGGAAGGGGCAGGTGCCCTGTGACCAGAGCCCTCCAGACAGGCAAAGCTGGCTGATGATTTGGAGATCCACGAGAAATGATTAGAAAGGCACAATGGGAAGATCAGAAAACTGTTCTCCAGGCCTGTGGCAGAATGAAGGACAGCCACCTAGGGCAGAAGCATCCAGAAGACCTTTGCACACAGGGTAGTTAGCACGCAGCCCCATGGGGGCAAAGATCAGGTCATGGAGAGGCAAGGCTGGCTTTTAGGGAGAAGCAGTATGTAGAGCTGTTGGAGGTGTGAGTGTAAATCCTGAGTTGGGTCAGATTATCCACATTCTCTGAAAACGTCTTAGCCACATACTCCTCTCCTTAGGTTATTTGCTATCATCGTATCCAAGACGGACATGCGGGATGGCTGCCTATGACCCGAAAGATGTATGTTCACTGAAACGTGTACGAGCACAGTGGCACAAATAAATGTCAGTTGTTCGAAGTGCTTTTCGTTTGGCTTTCATGTGTTTGAGGAGTTGCATGGAGTGTGGAACACCACGTAAAGCAAACACACACGTTTGCTGCAGACTTTGGCTGTGGCTGTGTGGGGGTTCGATGGTTTGGGGCTAAGTGACGCTCACCCCTTCAATGTCCCTGAGGGAGGTGGAGGCATAAAAGATCCTTTCAATGTAACCACTGATTTTTCCATGCTCTTGTACTTACTATCTCAAATTGGACATCTTTGACATACTGGACCAAGTAATATGGAATACCATTTTTCTTTCTTGTATACTAGTTAAGCATAGTTGGTACCCAAGGCCAAAGGTAGGGTTCAGGGGAAAATGGAGTGCCCATGTTCCTTGCTCCATGGTTTTGCCTCACCTGGGAGAGAGAACGCCCAGGCGGTTGCTCACGGAGGAGAGACATTGGGTCCGATGGGCCCTTCCATAGTGCGGAAGGAGGCATCTGCAGGAAAAGCATCTCTTCCGGCTCCTTTACTGGTGTGCAAATCTGTCCAGTCACGCTGCCAGGAAGAATGTGGGAGGAAAGGAGGAAAAACAGCCGTGCCAACTAGGAACAGAGATGGAGCAGGCCAAGTTAGTAGATGGTAGCTCAACCTCCAGGTTGAGGAGTTGTTGTATTACACATGGATGCGGAATTCAAGTAACAGCCACAGCTTCTCCACACTTTGGAAGAATTCCAAAATGACTTTCGCAGCTCTCCCAAAGCCATGACCCTGGCAGGGCTGCACTGGGCAGGTCACAGGATCAGAAGACATTCTTGCTCTTTTATGGATGAAATCACTAATTATCAGGAAAAAGGATTCAGCTTGTTCTACGAGGTCCCCTGGGACAGAAGCAGGTCCCAGCGATGGGCATTGTGGGAAGGTGTGTTTTGGCTTGTTATGTGGTAGATCACGCTAACAAAGCAGAGTGCTCCAAAGATGGAATATTTTGCCTCAGGCTCTCATATGGCTGCACCCAGAGCAGTGACACCATGGACTGCATTTGCCGAGGGTGTTAAAATGGCTGGTTCCTGAACCTGACTGCATCTTGGGCTTACCTGGGGAATTTCTTGAAAAATACGGATTACTGGCCTCCCCCTCTAGAGCTCATGTTTCAGGAGGTAATGGGGAGAACTGGGAACTTATATTTTTAACAGATTCCCAAGTGACCCTTGTTCATGGGATAATATCTGGAATAACTTTTTGTGAACAACATTAAACCAATGTTTGGCTAGTTGCACTCAGTGTTCTCCAAACCCAGTCCTCTAAACTCAATTAGATTTTGAGTGATAAGTCCACCCCTAATCTTTAGCTCTTCCACCCTGAGACGTCAGTTCTGTGGCTCCCTATTGTGTTCAGTGCTCCTCTCTGAGCTCCTTTCATGGGCTCCACACAGCCCTAGCTGCTCCCCAGGTCTCTGTCCAGCATGCCTCCTTCCAGAAGAAGAGCTGGGTCACATGCAACAGTAATTCTCAGGCTAGATTAGTTACGTGAGACTATTTATGATTTTATATTAAAAATGTTAATAGTTTATCTAGGAAGCAGCCACATAGAAATAAAGTAATAACCTCATTATTTTTATTAGTATTGATAATAATGATTATTTCTCAGTAGTTTTATGAAGGTATATAATTTTTTAATTCAAGAAAGGAACTACCCATGGTCTAGGTCATTTTTCATCAATCGATCAGTTACCCCCTCCATCACCTAGATGTCATTTTTGTCTTGCGTGTATGTGTTGGGGAGCAAGTAACCCAATCCTTTTACCATCTTATGCATTTGGATACAAAATAAATAGTAGGAAGAGGAAGTGGTCAACTCACAATTCAATCATGCAAGAAATTTCTATCCTTCTTGGGACGACAAAAGTGACTCCTCAGAATGTGACTCTGGCACTTGATGCAAGGTTGGACAACACTTCCTGACCCTGGAGGATTTCCTTGTGTTCCAAGAAGACAAGGCCTTTCTAAATGTCATGGCCTGTTTGGGGTCACCTGGTCATACCACCTGGGAGTCAGACATGTACAGACATAACTGCGGTTGGTCTGTATTATGTGACAAAAGCCAATTACAGAGAAGAAGAACAGAGACCCATGAGGGTGGGTCAGAATGAGTAGTCTGGTATTGTAAAGCTATATTTGAACTCATCCTGACCCAGGCTTTCTGGGGGACTGGTGCTCCCTGAGAAGGGGACAGCACTGGGCTGCTACACTGCGCCATAAGCTGATCATGAGAAAAAGAGAGAGAGCGATTCACGGTGAGGCTTAAGCTTAGGGCTTCCCCACAGGCAGCAGCAGAGTGATGATAGTCAAGGATCTGGCTGTGCAGACAGATGTGAAGCCAGCCATGTATTGTGGGGAGCCCCATGGTGAGAGGCGGCTGGCTACACTGAGGCCAAGAACAACAAGCAAAAGATGAGGTGACCCAGCAATAGGTAATGTGCTTCCTTCCTGCATACCATTTGGGGCATGTGGAAAACAGAGGCTCCCTCTTGGAAGGGAGACATGTTAATTCTATGACCTTAAGGACAAGTTGCAGTACAGTGACCCACATGCAGTGAGTGATAGGCCCTAGGGGGCAATCAAGATATACTTAGAATTGACTCAAGTCATTGTGCACGGCACTAGGAAGGTCATGGCAACAATGAGAGATATGGTTTGACCTGAGAAGTGAAATGGATTTGGAAGGAAAAACAGAGATCAAACCAGTCAAATTATAATATCCATCCTTTCTCTTTTGTTCAGTGGGAACTCCATAGATTAAAAACCACACCAGTTGTCAATATCAATGCAGGCACCTTTAAGTGAAATCGCAAAAGCTAAGGATCCAGGTATTGTAAATTAATTGCATTAAGCCACATGTTTTCAAGTCCCAGTGTTGATCTACTGATTCCCACACCCTCTCTCTTTTCTGGATCTCATAATGTTATTCCTGTTACTACACAGAATGGCATTCCTGTTATTGCACATATCACTTTTCAATTTGCATTATAAATGGCATTTATTGAGGGAATGCCACAGACCCACAGTTGATGTTGGTGCCTTACAGGGAAGTAGGGCATTTGATTCATTTTTTTAATACCTCCTCTCCCTCTCCCCGTGCTCTGCACACTACCGTTCATATATTGAACTACATGTGCTTTATGAGAACACAGTGCCAGGCACTAGGGATATACTGAGGAACAAGACAGAGTTGCTGCTCTATGATCTGGTTATTCTAAATAAATAGTATCTTTTCTGAAACAGCTAACACTGTTAGAATTAATAGTAACAGATCCTATCAACTCTCTTCTGGTGTAATGTGCAAATAACTTATAGGTCAGTTGGGAAAACAAGACTTAAACATATTAGACAGGTATTTATTTATTTTTATTTTTAATTTTTTAAAAGACTTATTTATTTTAGAGAGAGAGGGATAGCACACATGCAGAGGGAAAAGGAGAGGGAGAGAAGCAGACTCCCTAGTGAGCATGGAGCCTGACTCACAGCTCCATCTCAGGACCCTGGGATCATGACCTGAGCCGAAATCAAGAGTCAGACACTCAACTGGCTGAGCCACCTGGGTGGCCCAGAGATGGATATTTACCATGATGGCAGGGAAAGCAGATTTTAGAGACCTCATGGTGGAGGCAAAGAATGATCTGGTTGTCGGAAGGGCCGACTGTGTGAATAGATGTCAGTGGGGAGGAATCCATGCTTGGGAGGAATCCACCGTCAGGCTCTGTAGGGGTTAAATACACAATCTCAAACACTCATTTAAACACACTGTCTCAAATGCTCCGTTGGGATTTTGACTCCATTGCTATTTTTGGCATTGGTATCTTTCAATAGAGTTGTGTGACATGGAGCAAGTGAGTTAATCCTCTAATTCTTCATCTGTAAATGGGGAATAATATTTAACTGATCTTGTTGTGAGGAGTCAATTCAGTGATATGTCAAAATATTCATCAAACAGCCAGATACTTTGTAAGCACTTGACACGGATCAGTCGGACTTACTAGGAGCCACACTGTGTGATTCATAGTATGTTTTCACTTGTATTGATTGTACATTTAATCTCCTAGAGGTCGGGGCCATGCCTCTTTTTCTTGTGGACTTCATAGCAACCACACACAGTAGGTCTAGTAATTTCTTGTCCAATTGCCTCTTTTGATTCTTCTTACACATTCTACTGAATTGCCTTGCCTCCTGCTATGCTGTTCTGACACAGCGCCTTCATACCCTCCACGTTGCGTGGTAATAAAATGTAGCAATGAATGTAGTTGTGGCATTAATTACACATGGTTCATGCAGTGCCTGAAGTGAGTGAGCGAAGAAGGAGAATTTGATTACTCCAAGGCATCAGGGCCTTTCAACCAATAATAATTTACTGTCTCTACTAAGTACTTCTGGATGCTGTCTGTAGAGGGGACATGCTGTTTTATATACAAGGGGCATAATCTGTTCCTATGAGATCATGCGGTCAAAGAGTCAAATGACTGCCACACTGAGTAGAGAGAGGGCAAGGGCTTCCTTTCCCAAAAAGGTCGCAGTTTTATTTTTCCTCTTCCAGAGCTCTAAGACAGGGCACAGAAGAGGCCACAGTACTCTATGAGGTCATACGGCAGAGGATGTATTGGAGCAGAAAACCATGTGCGGGGCTTGGAGACTGAGGCTAACTTTCTGAGATTCAGCATGTCAACGAAAGGTTGTACGTGTATGTGTGTATGTGGACATCCTTGTGAGCGAGGGTGTATGAGCATACACAAGGCTTATATGTACATGTGTGTGCTTGAATAAACATGTGTGTGTGTATGTGTGCATGTGAGATCCCTGTGTGTGTGTGTGTTCTGATTCTCTGTCCCTGGTCCTCTGCCCCTTTCTTTTCTTCTGGGTTATCTATCTATCTATCTATCTATCTATCTATCTATAGCTATTCTCTATCATCTATCTATCTATTATCTATTTATCTATCTATTGTCTATTTAGCTAGCAATGTATCAATCATCTATATTTTATTGAATGGACATGCTTTATTGAAAACACTCTATGGCAGGCACCCAGTCAAGAGTCTCTGTGTGACAATCCTCTGAAGTTGCTTTTATAATCCTGGTTACCTTGAGGAACCAAGACTTGGAAGTCAAGTAATTTGCCCAAGGTCAGCCCCCTTGTGAGTGGCCCCACAGGAGCTCAAATTCAAGCCAGCATAGCTGTATTTATAAAGTCTACTTTAAAGATTCTGCCTTCTGGCCAATGTGTCTTCTCTGCAGCACTCATGTTTTTCAAATTCCTTTTAAAGCATTACATCCAGAATCCCAGCCATGAGCCTCCTGGAGTTGTCTGCCGAGTTAGTGTCTGTCCATTCCTCTAGTCAAGCCACCTTTCTTTCCCTAATGTGGTCCAAGGCAGCATTTTCAGCACCTGCTTCAGAGCAGTGGGATTCTCCTTCCCGGACCTTATACAAAGATTATTGCTTTTCAGACTTGGGCTCCAGAGCCCATGGGATTTCCATGGCTAGTTTACAAAGTATAAAGATCAGTTACAGGTCAAGTAAGATGGCCAGAGGGTAGCACTGACCAGCTGTTCAGAGAGAGGGATGAGGTGATCAGGTTTATATGACACTAGGCCTCCTGAGTGCTTCAGGGTCATCTTGGAACCAACAGCAGACCCAGCAGTTCTGGGAGGATCCTTTGAGCACAGAGAACCATCCAGACCATCTACCCACCAACCCCTGCAAAACCACACATGGGAAGGAACCTGTTGCAAGTGCTGGAGGGAGTGGGAGGCTTCTAGAGTGTAATGGGAACTTCAGATGCAGGCTTCCACCCACTCAGTCTGGTTTGAATGCCAAACAAATTTTCCCTGCCCATATGGTCTCTCTCAGTAAGCTGCCCTCGAATGGGAAAATTCCCAGTATAAGATAAAATATCATCTAGGAGGGCTGATAGAGCAAATAATGACTACATTTAGCAGTATCTTAGGATGAATTCGTTTATTGGACTAGCCTTTGAAGGAAGCAGTGACCTGAGAGGCTGAAACTGAAGACTGTCAAATCTCTAAGGCTGAGTTGTCCAATATGGTAGCTGTTAGCCACGTGGGGCTGTTGAACACTTAAAATGTGGCTAGTCTGAGCTGGATTTTGAAAATGTATTATGAAAAAATGAGTGTAGCATACCTCATTAATAACTGCTTTATATTGAGTGCATGTTGAAGTAATTTTGGGACACATTGGCTTAAATAAAATATATTAAAATTAATTTAACCTGTTTCTTATTACTTTTTAAAATGTGACTACTGGGGGCACCTGGGTGGCTCAGTTGGTTAAGTGTCTGCTTTCAGCTCAAGTCATGATCCCAAGGTCCTGGGATCGAGCCCCCCATTGGGCTCCCTGCTCGGTGGGGAGTCTTATTCTCCCTCACCCTCCCTTCCCCTCACCCCATGGACACGTTTGCTCTCTCTCTCACACTCTCTCTCTCAAATAAATACATAAAATCTTCTAAAAAATGAAAATTGGACTACTAGAAAATTTAAAATCACACATGTGGCTTGCTTTTGTAGCTTCTTTATATTTCCATTGGATAGTGCTTCTCTAGAAGTATGGTCCAATGATGGTCTTTGAACTGCTGGGGTGGGGGGCTTAGGAAATGTGGGATTTCTGTATGCAACATTGATGGTGGGTGCTAAAAGTATACCTTGCCTACATTCCAGGCTCTCTTGGGTAGAACCAGCCTGCATTAGCTTATGAAAATAGGTCTCTTCTGGTGAAGCAAATATGTGTCACACATGTGCATGACTTCACAATTTCTTCCCCTAATAATCGAATCAGCCATTTGGCTTTTACTTCTAGAACATCTTTGTAGAGGATCCATATTCTGTACCTATCACCTGTCTCTAACCCAGTTTGCTTTAACAGGCTGGTCTCCCCCTCCTATGTACCCATTCCATATGTTTACTTGTTTCTAAACATTAAGAACATTAAGCACACTTCCAGTTTTTTGAAACCTTCCTTGAATGCTTGGATCCTCATTAATCTTCCTTCGCTGACCTTCTTGGGTATGTAGTTCCAAGCTAGCTTTGAATACACACTGCCTGTCATTCTCCTCTATGTCACACATGGAAGTCCTGTCTTGTGGGTCATACTTTATCCCCACTGGGCCAACCAAAGTAGATGTGTCAATTATAATCCTTGATTGCTGGCATCATTGCTTTGCTCTGCCTTGTTATGTCCTCCCATTACTTTTGTACCCTTTGTGCAGAAGGGTGGTGATGGCAAGCAGCTTGAGGCCAGGTCCCATGATTTCTGCATTTAAGGGCTCATTTTTAAGCTCCATATTATTTACTCAAAATGTGTCTGTTTGGTACAAGAAGAAGGACTTTTTTTTTTTTTTTAAAGATTTTATTTATTTATTTGTCAGAGATAGAGACAGCCAGCGAGAGAGGGAACACCAAGCAGGGGGAGTGGGAGAGGAAGAAGCAGGCCCATAAGTGGAAGAGCCTGATGTGGGGCTATCCCATAACGCCGGGATCACGCCCTGAGCCGAAGGCAGACGCTCAACCGCTGTGCCACCCAGGCGCCCCAAGAAGAAGGACTTTCTGGCTTTTGACCTACCATGACTTGTGAGGGCTTGGCTGGGCTAGCTGCCATAAATGTGTCCCCTGTGGGCCTGACATGTTGTCTGTGATTCCCCCAGCAGAGACATGTTTCCCTTTATAACTTAGTCTTCTTTGAATATGTGCAAGCCCCATGAGAAGGCACACTTATTAATCCCCTCACCCAAGAAAAGAGTGAGGCTGTTGGGAGATGCTAAGTGGGATGCTTATGAGAGCTCTGAGAGAGAGAAAACATTAAGGAAGTGAGGGGTGGGGGTAGCTAAAAATATGCTTGGCCTTCTTCCCAAAATTCCTGAGGGCAAGCCCTTTCCTGGGTCTAGAAAGAGTACACATCCTCGCTCTTCCTTTCATCCCGGCAGAGCCGGAGCTGGAGGAATAAACCTCGCGTCAGTAAATCAACAGAGCTGAGAGATCAGTCAGTCAGTCAATCTTAAGAGCCTTCTTGGATTTGTGGATGCCTTGAGAAGGATGCTTAGAGAAACCGAGGATAGGGTAGTTATTAAAAGAGATTAAAGGGTATTAGCTAGTGCCTCAGCAAGTTATAATTAAAAAAAGGGAACAGAAAGGAAACAGGAGACTAATTTTTCCAGTCGCTGAAATTTCAAGGAGGAGTGAGCTGGCCTGTGAACCATTACTGCTTTATATTAATTCTCCTGTATGGTTAAATCTAACCCAAAGACACGTCTTTCTCAGTTGGAAAAGTCCTAGTCAATTTCGCTGTATAATACAGAGAGGAGGCAGCAGGGAGACCAGGCAGCCACGTTAAACTCAGACTGTATTCTTCTCCAAAGGATCTTAAATCCTGTTCTGAAAATAAGTGAATTGTTTCTAGGTCATACTCTTGACACAAGGAGGGGGTATTATCATTGATGTCCCTCTGGGGAAGTGGAGTCCAGGAGAAGTAAAAGAATAGCTCCTCGTAGAGCACCCAACAGTCATGTGTATCACTAAGAACCCTATTGTGACATGCATGACAATGAATTAGTCCTTTGCTGGTTTTCAGGATGGCAGAAGGAAGGTGGGAGGCCACATACATACTTGATGAGGTATAACAGGGTCTCTCTAGTTCTTCACTCTCAAATCTCTCACCTATTTCAAAAGTCTTAGATTCCCCATTAGAACTTCTGTTTGATAGCTTTAGACATCTCTGTTAACATGCAAACTATCTGAGTAGCACCATATTTAATTGAGCCATTCATCTACCCTTAAGTAAGGATTTGAGGTCTGAGAACTATTTTTGAAGAAAGAGTAGATCATCAAACTAGCGGGTAACTGATGCAAGAGAGGAATAGACCCCCCATATTTCACCCTCACATTTCTGCAGAAGCCTTGCTTTGATTGTTATTATGTGCATTTTATTATTTTAAAAGATAGGGGAACAATGGATCTAAAGCTCTTGGTGTTACTCAAAAGCAAGTATTTTTAAAAATTAGCCACACGTCAAGGCTTAAATGAGACAAATGTCTGGGTGTATGGAGACTTCTGGATTCCTGATGGATTTTTTGATCTTTAATCCCTATATTCAGAGTTACGTGAATTTAGTGGAGTCTCACAAAGCTTTCCCAGTCCATTGATGAGAAGGAACACTGGCAAAAATGACAGAATCTGAAAGTGGCAGCTGATAGTCTGAAAAAAGGAGACAAAAAGAAAATAGAAAAAAAAAATCCTAAGATTTTCAAGAGGCACAGCAGTCTGAGGTCAACTGCCATAAGAACCGACACGGCTTTCTATGTCGAAACCTCCTCAGATAACACTGCGCCATTGCAACAACCACCGATTTTCACTGGGGGTGGCCGCACAACATAAGAAAACACTGGAATTAGATTCAGTGTCTACCCAAGGTCTAGTTTAAGACTCATCTCCTCAAAGAGGTCTTCTTACCCCACATCCCAGAGCTTCTTTGTCTGATTTCCACAGCACTTGTGGCCGCTCTGCTGAGTGATCTTGGATTATTGCCTATCCATGCCTGGCTTTTATTATGCCTTATTCTGTACAGCCTTTGCCTCTGCCACCAAAGGCTTGCTTCTTTATGTCAGAGACCTCGTCTTTTCTTTCTTCTTTCTGTTTCCTAATCCCACACGGAACACTTTTTTACTCCTGGTAGGTTCTTGATGTGTCAAATGTGAATGTACACAGTGAATGTAAGCAGTCTCTTCTGTACCCGCACTTTTTTGATTAGCTGATGTCCATCAGTCTCCTAGTCTCCGAAATACACATCTCCAAAAGGCTGCCACAGGACTGCCTGAGATAGGTTTAAGAACTCTTTCTCTGCTTCTCTTTGTCTAGGCCCATGGCATGCCAGGTGACCTTGCTGCCTAGACTGTACCCAAGCAGAGAGACATCTTCTTCCAAGGCTTGAAGTCCCTATGGACAGTAAATATGTTGAGCATTGCATTGATGAATTGTTTCAGTTTGAAAAATTAGAGCTAATGCAAATTTCTCTCCTCTCTCCTAGTTTCCACTGTTCCTCATCTATCTTACCACGTCTTTGGCCAGAGTAATTTCTCCACAGTTTCTTCTGCCCACCTGCCTCCCTCCCTCACTCCCTCTTAGATTGTAGCCAGTACTCCTGCCTGCATCTCTCTCCATCCCTAGGGGTCACTGTCCTTTGCTAGCAGGCCCTTTACCCCCTTGCATTCTGTGCTGGTAAGGTCACTTCATCAAACTAAAGCTCATTAAAGGAAAAGGCAGAGAGACGATTCAGCATCCTGACCCCAGATATTGCAGCTGAAAAAGCCCTTTGCCTTTTATATTTCAACCTGAATAGGTGTACGACTCAGTAGTGGAAGGATTTGTAGCTGACACTCAATAGAAGCTGCTCTCGAATTTTGACAAATCCCATCTTGAGCCAAGAAGAGAAACAGATATTGATCCTAAGTGTACCTAATTCATCTCTGCACTTGTAATCCCAAAAGAAAATGCCTTCTATGACCAGAAGGCAGTCAATATTTTTTCCATCTTGTAAAATAAATAGCAGTTATTTTGGTGTGTCTTCATGTGTCTGGGGCACCAGCAGTAAACAAAGAGTTGATTTTTCCTCTTTCTATAGTTGAGTTATAATAACTACTGGGTCTCTTGTTTGGGCTAATTAAAACCACATCAAATAATTTGGATTGATGAGTGACTAGAGGCAATTGTACCATTCTCTGGCCACATTAACAAGGAAGCCTCATTCCCCAGGCTGGGGAGTGGCATATCTGCAGAGATTCAGCTGGAGACATACAATAAATTGCAAGAGAATTCATTTCAGGGGACTCAGTCTGACTCCAGCAGTATTACAGTTTTAGCCACACAGGGGAGGTGTTCGTATCAGCCAGGGGTCTACTTACAAACATGGTTTTATTTATTGTCCTTCCTCTCCTTTACCTGTGAGAGTAGAGTTAGTTATGGGAGAACTTCCAGAAGGTCAGCAGGTCAGGCCAGATAGAGAACTGTTCTGTTTCCACAATCATTCTGTATATTCCCAACCCAGATGGAGGGTCACAAGTTGTTGGAAATTCGGAACAACTGATTTGTGTCTATATTGATCCAAGCCCTACATCATTTCCCAACCACCCCATGTCAATTCCAAGCAAGGAGCACAGAATCTCCTTGAAATGATGCATGTCAAACACTCTGCCTACAGGTGGGCAAACCACCTGCTCAATTTCAGTTTTGTCTACACATTAATAACTGTTTTGATTATTACACCTGACTAGTTTCACTCAGATAAACAAAACTTCTAGCTTCTTGAAAATTAATAACAATATCAGAAGTCAAATTTGGATTCTTTAAGGCTTTGAAGAGATACTCGTTTCAAATTATAAATCCTTTGATTTTGGCAGTCTAAGAGAGCCATCTGGATTTTCCTCAAATTTTCTCTCAGTGCTCTGTCAGAATTCTTATTTGCATGGATATGAGCCTTACCCAGAAAGGTGATTCTGATTTTATCATAACTTTCCAAATCCATTGGGTGGGTGCTGGACAAACAAGTCCTCATGACACAACAATCAGATGTTTGGGAATTGTGTATAGGTGTTTCACTCTCCAGGCAAAATAGCCTACTCCTTCTTCCCATCATGGACCACAGGCTCTCCCACTTATGCTGCCGTTTGCTCCTGGAATGGCCTCTGCCATTAGTTCATATTCAATTAATGTCCTGGCTGGTTTGCCCAAGCCTCTGGAGTGGAGGCCTACAGCTTCTCTACCCCAGCTTTGAGATGTTTTCTTTGAAGGCACAGAGGGCTAAGGTCCCAGGCTCATCCTGTCAGCTGATGTGGAGATGAGCAGAAAATATGCTGTGTGAAACTAAGCAAGATTGTTTCTGAAATTATTTCTACTTAACATGTTAGCTAATAACTAAATGTCAACAACTTTAGTAGAAATATAAAAGCCATAAAACTCATTAATATGAATGGGTAAGTGACATCTTGAAATGAAAGAATATAATTTGAGGAGGAGTTAGAAGCCCTGAAAACTACCTTTAGCCTTGTCCCAAAGTCACTCTGTGTCCTTAGTTAAGTCATTTAATATTTCTGGGTTTCAACATCCTCCTTGTCAAATGAGTGGGTTAGGATTAGGTGGCCTCTAAGCCCCCCTTACCACTTTAATATTCTATGATTTTGTATCTCAAAGGCATGTAAATAAGCCACTTGGGAAGATTTACATTGTTTTCTTTACAACTGTAATGCAAAAATATATTGGGCTTATCTCAGCATGGTTAAAACTCAATAAATATCAAGCTTAAGTTGTGAATCTCCTTAGTGGATCAAGGCCATTTACCAAGGTTCTTCAACACTTTCATCTTCTAGGGTCCCAGGGTTGAAAAAAGTGGTACACACTGAAAAAACTAATACAGTGAAGTTGTCCGTGGCATTACGTTTCATGACACAGCTAATGTACTGACACGCATGTACAGTGTGTGCACATATTCACCATCACGGGTTCTTACGTTGAAGAACAAATAATAAAGAACCTGAGAAATGACCTCCTTTCACATAAGACACTGTAAAGACTCAGAGAAGAGGAGTTGCCTAAAGCCGCCTAAGTAATTTAAAAAAATGTTCCTACTTTAGGGTAACTATTGGCAATGTCCATATGAATCTATATATATTATGCCTTTTATATATTATATATTTTCCTTCATTCTGACATTATTAATTTTTATAATCAATGGGCATGTTCACATTTAAAAAAATTGATATCTGAATGGCTTAGCTGATACTTGTCTAATTCTTTTTTTCTTTGTTTCCTCCCATAATTACACAGGATGTACACATCAGAGCCTGGAAACATTGATATCGTTAAGGCAACATGCAAACATGTCTTTATTAGTTATTTGTGTACCTATAATATACCCCTACAAGTTAAAAATGCATTCTTACAACCAAGGCAGAATTATGAAAGATCATCCACGGACTTCAGATCTCCTCCTCAGTCCCTCTAGGAGTCTGCTATAGCCAGTATGTTCCCTGGCTTGTAATTTGTTCACAGTCACACAGTAAACCTGGGCTAAATCTAGGTTTCTGTCTTGACTCGATACTTTCAGAGTTGGACGTGGGGCATGGGGCTCTTAGTTCTCAGTCTGTGTTCTGTCTCTTTCATATCGTATCTCTTCTCTCCTATCAAGCTGGCATTTATCCAACTTTCACTGCTTACCCAGTGTTTGCTTGAGTACTGTCAATAAGTAGAGTCCACCACTGCCTGAAATAGCTAATTCCACCATAAGAATATTGTTCCTGATTTGGACCTTAAATTAGGTTCCCTGTGACTCCCACTCATGTGTCCTAGTTTGTCCTCTGCTCCTTTATGTAGTGCCACCCACACCGTGACACCCCTTATATATTTGAAGGCAACCACAATGCTCCTGCCATGCCACCCTCCAGTCTTCCATTACTGGGCTCAGCTTTCCTATTCTATTCTCCCTTTCATTCTTCACACCATGCTTCCCCTCCTTTGGGTATTTCTCATTGTCCTCTGGAAAAGATTGTGCCCCAAATAGAACACGATTCCCTAGGTGTTCTCTGATCAGTGTAGAGTGTAAGGAGCTGTTATTCACCATGAACAGGATACCGCCTTTCCATCAAGCTAGAGACTCATCAGTTTTCACTTATTGCATTGTTAAGGGGTGATGAATTTGTTCAATCCTTTCCTTGGTTTCCTAGCAGAAGGCAGGCAGAGGAGCAATGGGCTTGATTTCAAGAATCTCTTTCCTGCTGGAACACTGAAGAGCTTGTCAATATCTTTTCTAGGTGCATTTTGTCAAACCGATATTCCAATAGACAGCCATTAGCACCTCACCCTATGCTTCAGAATCACATTTGGGGGAATTTACTTTGACTGATCATAGCTTGCAGGGATCATTTGGTTCTATGAATCCAATCTTATGTTTCAAAAGCCATTTCCTATCACTGATGATGTGTATACCCCTTGCTTACATGGATTTGCAATGAGCAAGATAGAAATACATCCTTTAATTTTCTTTGAGGCTTGTCTAAAGGACAATCTCTCTCTCTACCTTTCCCTCACCCCAGTAAGAATCAGTCACTGAAGATAAAAGATATCATACCTCCTAAAAAATCTTATGAAAGCAAATTGACCCTATTGACATATTGAGATGGCAAATCACACAGTGCATTTCCCAGGCCCCAGCAATATGGATGTTTTTCTTTCCAGGAATGTATCTGATTGGGGAAGTTTATTGTCCTATAGAGTATAATGTGGTAATCAGTCAGATAGGACCATCAAAGGCAAGAGTAACTCTGATTCTTATAATAAGCTGTGGACATACTTTCATCAGGGCACCAAAGAAAGATTAAATATCTAAGCAGAGGGGATTCAGGGGTATTATTCTCTTCTATGGGAAGAAGAGCAATATAGGAGAAAAATATGGTTTAATAGGCCAAAGGAAAAAAATCCAATTGGTGACAAGAACAATAGATTTTACAGGAAAATATGTGATAAGAAAGAAACATTGCATTGTTTGGGACACCTGTAGTTAATTATTGCAGCTAAAGACATTAAAATCAGTTTCTTTGCTCATATATCTTCATAGACTGTTTGGCAATATTAAATGACAAAAGCTTAATAATCAAAAGTACTGAGTTAGCAAATGTTTTCTAATTTTAATAACTTCTTGTTGTAATTACCAAGTCTTAGAGTGAAATGATTTAATTAGAAAGTAATCAAGAAGTGTCTACTGTTAATTGAAGGAATTATAAAAGATCTACATTTTTAATATATTTCTAGGGTAATAAAATTAGAATTTACCATAATTATTTTTAAACCACCCCAATGAGGAATGTTTGACGTGGGAACAGAATATTCAATACTTCCAGGAGTGGTATCCATCAGTAAGAACATGGTGGGATTACAAGCTCTCATCCCTCTTCTCTGGGAAATAATAATAAAAATAATAGTAAATATCAGCTAACATTTATTGAGAACTTACTGCCTGTTAGAAAAAAGAAGTGCAGAGAAGGAACCATACTGTTCAATGTGACAATGTACCTTCTGGGCACATTAGAGGCTCCTGATAAAGAATGTGAAATAATGTTAAATGAACTTGGTGCAGAATCAGAAATAAAGAAGTATGGTGAGGTCCTCAAGCTCAGTTTTAATAGAGTTGCTCTGGCGACCCACTCTTATCATTAGAGCTCCCCTGTTGGCACATGCTGTTTTGGGATGAATAGAGTTATTTCCGTTTCCCTCAATTCCAGAGTATAATATACATTTCTACACATATCTAGTTCAGTTGAAGCAGAGGAGACCTTGCCACAGACCCTAGAGAACAAATTTCAGCTGTTTATGTGCTACCCATGGTTTATTATCATAACGTATAAGAATTCAAGTACTGGGTATTAAGGGGTATTTATAGAATGGAAGTAAATGGCAGAGAAAAGAATGAAGAAAAATAAAGAAAAGTTCATGTTCATTCCATGTAAGCAGGAGGGGTGGTATTGAGTATCGTTACAAAGGTAGAATCATTCAGCTTCATACTACTGATGGGGAGTCGAGAAGGTGAGCTATGCCTTTCAATAGCTAACTGCACCGAAGCAGTCATTTTCACGAACACTGGAAAATTCACATCTTCACAAACCCCACCCATCTCCGGCTGTCCCTCTCAGGCCCATCACTATGATATGCCTGCCGTGCCATGCAGTTTTTAGCCACGGTGAATTACCGGGGACTTAATAGTTATCTGGGGTTTAATGACTTTTCTCTGCATCTTGGACCATCAACTCCTCCTGGACTCTCATTAATCCCAGGGGCAATGGCTTAGACTGTGATCATTATTGCTTTAACAAATACT
This sequence comes from Ailuropoda melanoleuca, assembly GCF_002007445.2. Lineage (NCBI taxonomy): Eukaryota > Metazoa > Chordata > Mammalia > Carnivora > Ursidae > Ailuropoda > Ailuropoda melanoleuca. The sequence goes on from NC_048231.1 coordinate 71,788,290, forward strand.
TCCAAGATATGATGAGAATGACTTTCCATTTATCTTCCATGGAAATTCATTCTGCAGGAGTGACACTGTCAGCCTGAGAGACACAAGCTATTGTCTCGAAGTTCTTAAAAAAAAATGGTATTATTGCTCTCTGTGTGTATTCTATTGAAAGACAAAGGCTAATTAAATGTTGTGTTTCCTGGCTCCTTGGAGACAGAGAAATTCTGGCCAACTTTCTTGAAGAAAGTGTTACTAATACTGCAAGGCCATTTAGCCCTTCTACAGGTAAAAGCTAATGAGGGGGTTAAGTGGGAAGAATCAATACCTAGAAGATTCAGTATTTCAAAGAACGTAAACTCCAGAATTTAACTGACTAAACCAGAGAACAAATGAATTAAATAACCAATGTTATGCATTTAAAAATTCCTGTGTTTGTCATTGATTTTTAATTTTAGATTTGTAGAGACAACCCACAACAGCTGTTGATTCAGCCACTAAAAAACAAAAACAAAATGAAAAGCTAAGCTCACAGTCACGAGAGGCACCAGGTAGCAGAGCTTCTATCAGTCATACATGCATGAATCGATTCACCAAAAGTCCAGATCTTACAATAAGAAACTTTCTAATCTAGTGCATTATTATTAAAGAATGTATTAAAACTGATTAACATAACACCAAATGGAGAGTATATTCAAACATGCTCTTTGAAAGTGTGATTTAAAGGAAGAATAAGTCTAAGGTATAATTTACATGTTTTTGTCAACGCCTAGTATTCACTTCTTAGAAAGAAGCTTCCAGCTCCATCATCTAATTTCAAAATCCCAACCTTTGGTCCTAGGCCACTGTTACCTTATTTAGAACCAAAATATTTGTAGACGCTGTCAGAGTCTTTGGTTGTAAAGTTTACCTCCAGTGTATGTCCTCTCATTTAGTGGTTTGGCCCAGTCACTAGGTGTGAGGAGGAGACCTCTCTGTTTCCCTGCTTGTGCTTTTCCTACATGCATATTTTTCTTAATATTATAGCTGCAGGAAGGAGAAAATTTTATGGAACATNCTTTTGTCAACGCCTAGTATTCACTTCTTGGAAAGAAGCTTCCAGCTCCATCATCTAATTTCAAAATCCCAACCTTTGGTCCTAGGCCACTGTTACCTTATTTGGAACCAAAATATTTGTAGATGCTGTCAGAGTCTTTGGTTGTAAAGTTTACCTCCAGTGTATGTCCTCTCATTTAGTGGTTTGGCCCAGTCACTAGGTGTGAGGAGGAGACCTCTCTGTTTCCCTGCTTGTGCTTTTCCTACATGCATATTTTTCTTAATATTATAGCTGCAGGAAGGAGAAAATTTTATGGAACATCTCTGTGTCCAGTCTTCTGCTACTCTGCCCTCTCACTGTCTAATGTGAAAGACAGGACAAGCCATGTAGCTGCCACGGTTTTCCCAGTCTTCAAGGAGAGGGCACTTAGAGGAGGCGATTTTGGAGGATTGCCGAAGTCACTTCTGGTTTAAAGGATATGATTCAAGAGGAGAAACTATGATTTTGCTCTGCCCTTTTTAGAAGACAACCTTTTTTTCCAAATCCATTTTCTACTACGTCAGATGGATGCTACCATGATTTCCTCTTGTCATGGCATAATGCTTTGAGATCAAACACTCATCCATCCAGTTAGCCTTTTTTTTCTTTTTTATTTTTTTAAAGATTTTATTTATTTGAGATAGAGAGTGAGCACGAGCAGGGTGGGGTGGGGGGGAAAGAGAGAAAGGGAGAAGCAGGCTCTCCGATGAGCCGGGAGCCCCACGCAGGTCCATCCCAGGACCCTGGGATCACCACCTGAGCCAAAGGCAGATGCTTAACCGACTGAGTCACCCAGGCTCCCCCATCCAGTTAGTCTTTGATATTAAATTCTCAGAAAACCTTTTCATAAATAGTTTGCACTAGTAAAACTGGATTAAATGTTTTGGGGAAGAGTATGTTTTTATAAGAAGTTCAGAGAAGCTTGTAAAACTGGGAGTATGAGTCAACTTCATTGTGGTCCTCATTTCCAATAACTTTCTCTTTACAACTTACCCCATTAATTCCATGTTTGGACAGTATGGTATACATTATTTGTTTTCCCTATTAATTTGTCATAAGTCTACCTGATTACCATCAGAACTTGGATCAGAATGAACTAGTCAAATTTACACTTAGTGTTTTTGTAATTCCAACCCAAAGGAAAAAACATTAGCCCACACAATATCATATGTCTGTCATTTAGATTTTTAAGATATTGAAAACGGCTTCTCAGTTTCATTTCTGCTTTAAATGTCCTGAGGACCTTTGTACCCAAGCTGGTCCCTATCATTTACCAGGTCAGGAAACCAAGGTGGTGACTCACCCAAGGTAAAAAAATAACTTGTGGTAGGATCATATCCTCCTGTGTTCCTTATCTTTGGTCCTAGAAAACTGGGGCATTTTGAACTCTTAATGATCCTAACTGCTACCAAGACCTGTTTGATTTTCTCCTATGTATGTTACCTCTTCTCCAAAACTGTGGCCACAGTATTAGTTCAGTGTCTTCATTTTTTTCCTGGATTGTTGGTTTTACTGAAAATCAATCTTCAATAATTTCCTCCAATAACATGTCTGACTTCCCCTCAAGAGTTAGGCAAGCCACCACTGTGCTCCCACAGCACACTCTTCCGTAATAGCGATGTTTGCTCCCGCGTTAGTGTAATTACCTATTTACGGGTCTGTTTCCTCTAATATATCTCAAACCTCGTTAAATCAGGGAACAGAGAATTTTCTATTTTGACTCCATTTGGTACTTGTAATCTGCAAAGAATAATTGTATATAGGCTGTGTATTTATAAAGAATCAAGATATGTAAGACTATTTAAACATTTGGGAATTGGAAGAAGCACAGATTTCCTCACCATTTGCCCAAACATGATAATGAGGGAGTATTCTTTGTGTCTTGGTGGAGGTAAGATAAAGAAAACAAACAAGAAGCCCCGCTTTAACTATTTGGATATAAATTGGGGGGAGTCATTTATCCAAGGGGAAAGGTTGCCTAAATGATAGAGCCACCTTGGATTATTCAAGAAAAATTAGGGATTTGTGAGGAGGAGTAGATCTTTAGCTTAAAGAAATAATTTCAAGAATTGCAACTTCTACACATATCCTGTAAGACATACTTTGGGATATAATTTATGATAGACTCCGAGATTGGAAGGATTTCTGGAACTAACCTACATAGCAGTTGAGATGAGGTTTCTCACATTTCTCCCTACATCTGTATTTTAGCATATTGGATGTGAGACAACCCAGAGAATTTCTCTCAGAAACCCCCCAGTTGCCCCTTTTTCAGTTAATGCCCCTTTTCATTCTCTCTACACCAGGCGTGTTTCTGAATCCTCAGCTCAAAATATAACAGCATATGCTTCCTTGTCTCCTAGAGATTTTTCTGATCTTCCAGGGCCCCACTGCCTGGTATAATTAGGTAAACTCTTTGTCAAACATCTTTAAGTTTACAAAGGAAAGCTGTTGTGCAAAAAACATAATTTTGAAACTTTTCTCAATGAAATTGCTGAGATTATCCCCCTTCTGTGTAAATCCAAAGTGACGTGACTGGTGTTTTAAGAGCAAAACATGTTCAGCTGTCACCAAAGTGACGCAATGTAATCTTCCTGCTTTCAGAGAAATGTAGACTAGGAGACTCATTTGAGACACACTGAGGCTGTAATGGAGAACACTTCTCCACATCTGAATTTCCCAAGGAGAAAATATTTTGAACAAATTTGGAATAATCCCACAACTGTTTGTGAAGAGGTTGGGCTCAAGCAACATTTCAATAATCTGAATGAATCTTAAAATGACCACACACAAGTATCTTCATCTACATATTTTAACTGAAAAAAATGTGAAGGGAAGAGAAAGAATGATCTTAGTCATGTTTATCAAATCCTGGGCACCATAAGAACTGAAAATAGTTGCACTGAGTCAGTTGCAAAGGTATTGAGTCTAGCTCCGTGTCTATCTGGAATGGATTAGTCAGCTCTCTTATAGCCACTTCCCTGCCTGCTGCCGAGACGGTAACAGTGGCCAAACTAAGGGGGTCATTTGGCATTTGAATACGGTGACCAATGTGATGAGCGTCGGAATGACCAGATTTACCATGGCATAACCCACTTTACCAAATATGCGTAGGTATTTAGAAGCTGCCTCAGCAATGCTGCACAGAGAACAGATAAAGAGGCAGTAAGGATAAAATTAGAATTTTCAAGTGTAGCATGTGTTTTCCATTCTCCTGCCCCATTCTGCTGCTGCTTCTGCCCCTCACTGTCAGTCATTAAACCCAGATCAGTGTACATGACCGTTTCCTGCTGCAAAGTTCACATGTCTGGAGGAACTTGAGTGGAAGATTATTAAACTGAAATTTCATACGGCACTTTGTGGGTTCTTCATCCACCTCACTGGCCTCTGTTAGAGTCTCCCACCTTCCTTCCACCTTCCTTACTTGTCAATGTCGCACTGTCCCGGGTTCGGTTCTCAGAGGTTTCCCTTCGTCTCTGTTCACACTTGGTACGCGGCTTTAATTAGCATCTGGATGCTGATATGGATCTCCTGTTCCAGCCTCTTCCCCCAGATTCCAGATTCCTATATCCAACTGCCTACCTGATGTCTTCACCTTGAACGTTGTATTAGGTGCCTTCTGCACAAAACCAGCTCTTGGTTTTTATCTGCAAACCTGCATCCGCTGAGGTTTCCTCTGGCACAGTAGGTGGCACTGCCATCTCCTCTGACCCGCTACAGAGTTCCTCCTCCTGCTCCTCCCCTGCCTCCTGGATCTCATCTTTCTCCTCCTTCTCCTAAGGTCATTCATGAGTCCCCCATCTGCAGTCCATTGCTTCAGACACTTTTATGGATCATTTCTCAATTCCTTTGGGAATTTGACAAAACGTCACGGCCTCATAAGAGGCTTCCTTCATGGGGCGCCTGGGTGGCTCAATGGGTTTAAGCGTCAGACTCTTAATTTTAGCTCAGGTCATGATCTCAGCGTTGTGAGACTGAGCCCTGCATTGGGCTCCATGCTGAGCACGGAGTCTGGTTAGGATTCAGTCTCTCCCTCTCTTTCTGCCCATCCCCCCTCCGCCCACCCCCAGCGTGCTAGTGTGTGAGCATGCTCTCTCTCTCTCTCTCAAAAAAAGAGACTTCCTTCATGCCTCTTTATAAATGACCTCTTCCCCACACCGCTCTGTATCCCTCATCCTGCCTTTTCTTTTCACAGCTTTTATTGCTCATGATGACGTGTTACCTATTTGTTGTCTGTCTGTCTGTCCTCACTAGAAAAGGGGCTTGAGGAAATGGGCTTCGTCTCTGTGTCCTGCTGTATTTCAAACCCTGTTCCAGAATTTGAAATACAGTAAGTACCAAAAAAATTATTTGCTGAATGAATAAATTATGCTTTGGTTTTATAATCCTTCATAATTCTGTAGTTCTAGGTTTACAGCTATTTTCCCTCAGCACCCTCTAATATATTATTCCATTATCTTCTGGCACCTATGGTTGCTAAAGGGAATTTTACTTGTTATCATACTAATTGTCATTTCTTTTCATTAAGAGTAATCTGCCCATTTTTCAAAGCTTTTAAAATTGTCATTTAATTCTTGGTTTTCTACAGTTTTACTTCTATGTGACTTGGAGTGGACTTTTAGAGTTTATATATATATAATATATATATGTAAGATCTATAATATGTAATATAGTTATAATCTTTAGTATATATTTGAAGTAAATAAATACACTCACACACGAAGTTCTGTAGTCTGACTTTCTTTTAAAAGTTTCTTTTAAATTTGAGGATAATGGTTTTCGTAAATTTTGGATAATTCTCAGGTATTACCTTCTTAAGTACTGTTTCTCCACCTTTCCCTGCATTTTTCTCCAGAAAATTTTCATTCATTTTCATTCAAATTTTTTTTTAAGATTTCATATATTTATTTGAGAGACAGAGCACAAGTGGGTGAAGGGGCAGAGTTAGACGGGAAGGAAGAAGCAGACTCCCCGCTGAGCCTGGAACGCACAGCAGGGCTCAATCCCAGGACCCTGAGATCATGACCTGAGCCGAAGTCAGACGCTTAATTGACTGAGCCACCCAGGCACCCCTCAATGACTTTTTTTCATATTTAAAAAAATCCTTCTTTCTCTAAATTACCTTTAAATTCACTTATGTCCAGAGTAGAGTTTTAAGCCTCCTTTAAATTTCAAAAATTAAATTTTTATTTTCAAGATTTCTGATACTTTTAAAATCTCTGCTCCCGCTTCTTTCTTGTCTAAGTTTGTTTCGTAATTTCATAGTTCTTTAGTGGGTATCATGCCCCTTTTTGTGTCTTTTAGGTATCAACACTGAGTTAAAAGCCTTTGTAAGATTGTTTTGTAAGACAAACTTCACTTGGCTCGTGTTCATGTTACAATTTCTGAAAACTACAAATGGCACATTTTACTAAAACTTTGGAGGAGTCTGGGCTATTGGTGAGAATCCTTGAGCAGAATTTCCAAGGTCTCTTAAAGGCTGCAGGCAACCTGACCCAGGTTAGGAACTACCAGTACTTTAAATACTGACACCTGTGTTGTTAAAAGGGAAGATCTTTAGATCATAGCTGAGGTTTGACTCTTCGAACTTGTTTTTGTTATCTCATTTTGCATTTTCTATGTACTATGGTTTTCTTAATTTATGTTTTATCTGCTATTCTGATTTCTAATGAATTAGATATGATTTCTTCATATGCCCTTTCTTCTCAACTGAAATTGGAAGGTATCCATTATATTTCTACTCTTAATGACTGTGTCTAAAGTGCACAATTACCTAAAAGTAGTTTAAAGTTAATCAAAAGTACAAAGACCTTATACCTTAGAATCTTTAAAATTCATGTCTCCTCCACTTTCCATTATCATAGATTTCCTGCCTTATTTCAAAACCCTAATTTATGTTTTTCATTATTTTCCATCAGTATCTTTCTTAATGAACAAACATGCTGACTATATTAATTGTTGAATGTTTTTCTTGTGTGCCACTCCTTCCTTCTCTCAAGCCGTGTGAGATGTATAATGTTCAAAATACTCATTGCCTTTTCAGTCATGGAATTATACTTCCCTACCTCCTGGATGTGAGATTTGGTTTGGCCAACAAACTGTGAGCAGACGTTACCTGTGTTGCTGCTGAACAGAAGTTTTAAGACTTTGCTACGACTGCAGCTGGATCCCAAAGTGAAGAAAGTGTAGGGCAGAGCTCTAGCCACCCACGGCCAACACAGGAGCTGTGAGCCCCTGCGAGTCCCTGCAACATGGCCTACACTCTCCCCAACCTCTCTCTTGATACATACAAGGCTGTCTTTTTAAGAACTCTCTCACTGCGAGTCTGCTTATTAAATCTTGTAGTCTTTGTCAGAAAAAAAAAACAAAACTATTTTGCTCCCACTTTTTTCCTCTTTAAAGATTTCAAATTTGCTCTCTCCAAATTTAATACCAGTTACAATTCAACTCAACACAGAAGCTTGTGTGCAAAGTTACAAGGAACTGAGACATTCTATAAAAAGCTAGGTTAAAGATGATTCTATGGTTTGTTCTGGGTGTGTTTTGTTTAAGGATGTGGTTCTTCCTCAGGCACGTGAACTCAGCAAAGAAATGTTGGCATATCAACAGTGACCCATGGACAGATTCTGAAAATTAAAAAAAGAAATTTCATACAGTTGGTTGCAAATTCCTCAAGGAACTGTTTTACTGTCTGCTTTTCAGGAAGTAAAATAATAATATTAAACAACAACAATAACAACAATAATAATAATCTTTTAAAAAAGTCACAAGTTTAAAAATCAAATTGCAGAGGGAAGAAGCAGTGACAGATTTTATTTATTTATTTATTTATTTATTTGGTGATTATGCTTTTAAAATTTCTTTTTTTTTAAAGATTTTATTTATTTATTTGACAGAGAGATAGCCAGTGAGAGAGGAAACACAAGCAGGGGGAGTGGGAAAGGAAGAAGCAGGCTCCCAGCGGAGGAGCCTGATGTGGGGCTCGATCCCAGATCGCCGGGATCATGCCCTGAGCCGAAGGCAGTTGCTTAACGACTGCGCTACCCAGGCGCAACACTGGTACACTACTATTAACTAAAGTCCATAGTCTATTCAGATTTCTACAGTTTTTACCTAATGTCTATTGTCTGTTCCAAGATTCCATCCAGGACAATACATTACATGTAGTCATCATGTTACCTTATGTTCTTCCTGAGTGTGGCGTTTCTCAGACTTCTCTTGTTTTTCATGACCTTAACAGTTTTGAAGAGTACTGATCAAATATTTGGTAGGCTGCCCCACTACTAGAAAATTTCTGATGTTTTTCTCATGACAGAACTAGGGATATGGGTTTGGGGTAAGAAAACCATAGAATTAAACTGCCATTTTTATTACATCATATTAAAGTTACATACTATCAATATGATTTATGACTACTGATGTTGACCTTGATTGCCTGGCTGAGGTAGTGTTCGTCAAGTTTCTCCACTGTAAAGTTCATCTTATTTTCCCTCCTTTAAACACTTACTCTTTGGAAGGAAGCCACTACGTGCAACCAACATGTCAAGAGGGGGGAATTAAATGCTCCACTTCCTTAAAGACAGGTATCTACATAAAGTACTTAGAATTCTTCTGCACTGGAAATTTGTCTCTTCTCCCCCATATATTAATTTTTTCAATAATTTATTTATATCCAAATGGAACCACAAATTTTTATTTAATACTTTGTGTTATAATCCCACACTATTTATTTTGTTGCTTGCATTTTTCCAGCTTTGGTAATTAGGAGCACTTTCAGTTGGCCCCTGTGTTCCTTTGACATATCCCCACCATTGTGGGGGTTTGTGATTTTTCCCCTGACTTTCAGTACTACAAAGTATTCAGTCGTCATCTTTATATTTCCTGTTCCAATCCTAGAATCAGCCATTTCTCCAAGAGTCTTACTCCTTTTATTAGAGAATGGTATTAAAGACTAAGATTTGGACAGTAGGTTTATTTGTTGCCACTAAAGTGTTGTTTCTTAAGGCTGACAACAAAGAATTATATGTAATGTATAGTAACCTGAGTATATTCACATATGGACAAATATTTCCGTATGTTAACATCTCTATCTAAATTAAATTAAGCTAAACATGAATTCGTATTGATATCTCCATTGCCTTGTGGATCATTCTAGTTTTCCTTGCTGATCTGTAAATTCTCACTCCAATAGAGAGAATTCTAACAATTTATAAGATTCTTTTTCTCTGATAAATGATTTTTTTTATCACATTGGAACTAGGTGTGCATATAATTTACTCTATTGAAAACTCACTGTGATGTCTTTCAAATGGAAGACATCTTTTGTTAAATTATGTATCTGATTCAGACATCGCATCTTTCAGTACTACTGCTCCCCATTCTCTAATTTATCATCCAAAAACCCCGAGGAGATATAGGTAAAACTTTTTATTTTCTCTCTTTCATCTCTCTTATCTTCTCTTTCATAATTCCTATCTCCTTACAGCTTTACACTGCGTTCAGATGAATTTTATTTGCGTCAAGTTTAACAGTTTGACCCTGTTTCTTTCTTTACCTTATCTTTGTATGTATGCCATATAAACACCACCCAGAGAAAGATGTAAAACATTTCCAGTATTACAGAAAGCTCCTTTATGTCCCTTTGAGTCAGTATTCCCCTAAAGGTCCTCTATACCATAGATTACTCTTTTTGAATTCCATATGAATTAATTCTTGAGTTTATGCCACTTGTGTCTGGCTTTCTTTTTAAAAGTTAATTTTGTTTAATTTGAGATAATTTTAGACTTATAGAAATGTTGCAAAAATAGTAGAGAAAGTTCCCATAAACCTTTCACTCAGCTTCCCTTTCTGCCAACAGCTTATATAGCAATATGTTTTAGGTGAACACGAATACTCACTTAAATTAGGTATTTACCCATATGTCGAGTTGCTGGGTCATAAGGTATGCATGATTTTAGTTTAATAGATTCTGTTAAACTGTTTTCCAAAGTGGGCATAGCAATCTGCAGTTCAACTTATCCATATATATAAGAATTTTAGTTTCTTGGCATCCTTGCCAACCCTTGCTATTGACAGCTTTTAGAATTTAAATATTCTGCTGGGTGTGTAATAGTATTTCATAGTCTTTTTAATTTTCATTTGGTTATAACTAATGATGTTGAACACTTTTTCAAATACTCCTTGGCCATTTTGATGGCTGTTTACCTTTTTGGTAAAGTACCTGTTCCAGTCTTTTCCCTACTATTTTTTTGATTGTCTTTCTCTCATTGTAAGTATTTTGAATATATGCTGGAAAGGAGCTTTTTCTCACTTTATGCACTGCAAACGTCTTCTACTTTGTGAGTTACCTTTTGACTAATATGAAAATTAAAACAATGTTTCTGGAATAAAACCTTGACCTTAGAATAGGCAAAAATTTGTCAAATATGACACAGAAAGAACTACCATTAAGGAAAATATTGGTAAATTTGATTTATAAAGCCATTTTAATATACTTATTTTAAAGTTTTTTAAAGAATTTTAAGCAATCCTTCCTTTTTTGTTATTGCTGTTATGTGGGTTCATTATCTCTCATGGAGATTTGTTTCTTCAAATGGCTTGTAATTATTCCTCCTCCTCCTCTTCCCCAACCCCTCCCCCTCTGCCTCCTTTTCCCCCACACTTTCCTCCTCCTCCTTTCCTATGGATATGAGTGATCAGGATAATGATAATTCCAAGCTGTTTCCCTGGGTTTATGGGTAGAATTTTTCAGTCTCCACTTAATGGATAGGAAAATGCTTGACAACTTGTAGATTTTATAGACAACCCAGTTCCAGTTCTCACACAGCAGAGCCCTGTGAATATACTGACTCAGCAAAGGTGGGAGGCAAGGAATTCTGAATTAATTCAATCTCCAATTTTGACCAAAACATGTTTAACTCTGTATTTCCAAAACACAGAAATTTTAGGCTACATCTAGTAATTAATGTCTCTGAAAAATATATTTTAATAAATGCTGAAAAAGACTAGTGGTCAGGGTCTCAGTCATCTCTGTTTTCCTAACATAGTACCATAGTTCACTGATTATGTAAATAAATTAAGATTAAATTTCAGGTCTAATGAAGACTGAAGTGTGAGGAAGATATAGTTGGAATCCATTTTACTGAAGACTGCCTTTAGAATGAGTCTGTTCTTATTTGTGTAAGTTATGACCATTTGACAAGAGTCCATGAGAAAGAGAATATGATAACCCTCTTGTCAATACCAAGGATGTGTCGATAATAGAAAAACTCTCTGTGCAGCCTGTTCTGGGAACAACAAAGCAGACAATACCCATTATCCATGTGTCATTTCCTGGTTGAGGACATAAAAACAGATCAGGGCAAAACCCAGTGCGTCTTTAAATTAGTAGCACAGATCGATGCCCATATTTCTCAGTGTCATGTTTCATTATGTTGAACTATTTATGTCATCGTAACCCAAGGCATCTTAATGCAACCTGACATCCAGGTTATGTTGCATTAAAAAAAATAAGAAGCTATTGCATTTTGTTAATGGGCTGGAAAACATTCCAAGTCTCTTTTTTTCTGCTCAGCATAGGGTCGCTACATGGTGTGTATGTGGGGGGTACAATTCTGTATTCAAGGTTGAAAGGTCAGACACCTTCAACTTAAGTCCGTCAAAAATATTCCTTCCACTTGGCCTCCCACTCCTATTTTATGCCAGTAATAGAGGCTTCAAGATTAGTTTTGGGATGGTAAAACTGTTCTTGATAGTATTTAGAGATGACTACTTCAACTGGGGCAACTCTCCTCCAATTTTCCAGATTGAAATGGCACTCATCGTTTAAGATTCTACTTGAATGCTATGACTTCCAATAAACTTTCCTTAGTTTTCTTCTTTCTTTTCTGAACTTTCATAACAAGTCATTCCTACTGATATGGCATATTTTTATATCCTAATAGTATCATGGATTTTTGAGTATATATCTTAGCTCTTTCAAATATTCTACATTTCTTCAGGATAGAGACTAGTTTTATTACTGTAGTTTAGTGATTCTCTAATCTTCAGTGTCCGTAAAAATAATTTAGAGACTGTTTAGAAATTTAGATCCTTGTCATACTACCAGAGACTTTGATATAGTAGGTCTGAAGTGGGAAATCAGTAGTCTGCATTTGTCCTAAAAAGCTGCAGGAGAGTAAATATCAAGAATACCAAACTTAGGTACTGATATCATCATCAAATTGCTGAAAACCAATGACAATGATATGACAAGAACATATTAAAAGCACTAGGAAAAATCAACACATTACCTGCAGTGGAATGATAATATGAAAGATGGTTGATTTTCAGTCAGAAACAATGAAGGCCAGAAGACAATGGAATGGTCATCTTTAAAGTGCTGAGAGAAGAAGAAGAAGGGGGGGAAAAGCCCTACTACACCAGAATCTATATGCAGCTAAATATCCTTTAAAAATGAGGGTGAAATAGACATTTGCAGTTAAATGAAAGCTGGGAAAATTTGTTGCTGGCAGACCTGCATTATAAGAGATATTAAAGGAAATTCATCAAGCCAAAGGGAAATGGTATCAGATAGAAATCTTGTTCCACAAGAAGAAATGAAAAGCACTAGCAATGGTAAGCATACAAATTAATATAAAAGATTCACTTTCAAATTTTCTTTTCTTAATTTCTTTAAAGGGCAAATAAACTCTTTAAAGCAAAAATGATATCATTATAAGGTAAAGTTAAAACATATGTAGAAATAAAACATATGACAATAATACTACAAAAGTTGGTGGTGTAATAAAAATAAAATGATTTGATGTTCTTATATTTGTGAAATTGCAAGTGTGAAATGTGAAGTGTGAGCTGGTAAAATACTAGTTCTAAGAATGCTTTTTTTTTTTTAAAGATTTTATTTATTTATTTGACAGAGAGAGAGACAGCCAGTGAGAGAGGGAACAGAGGCAGGGGGAGTTGGGAGAGGAAGAAGCAGGCTCCTAGAGGAGGAGCCTGATGTGGGGCTCGATCCCAGAACGCCGGGATCACGCCCTGAGCTGAAGGCAGACGCTTAATGATTGCGCCACCCAGGCGCCCCAAGAATGCTTTTATAAATTAAAGATACATATTATAATTCCTTGCATTCCAAGGAAAAGTAATAATAAAAAGAAGTATAGCTAAACAGCCAATAGAGGGAATAAGAAAGAATTCTAAAATGATTCAATTAACCCCTCAAAATGGCAAAAAGAACAAAACAGAGAAATAAATAGAACATAAATAATAAGATGACAGTTTTAAAGTTTTTTTTTAAATTTATTTGACAGAGATAGAGACAGCCAGAGAGAGAGGGAACACAGCGGGGAGTGGGAGAGGAAGAAGCAGGCTCCTAGAGGAGGAGCCTGATGTGGGGCTCGATCCCAGAACGCCGGGATCACGCCCTGAGCTGAAGGCAGACGCTTAATGATTGCGCCACCCAGGCGCCCCAAGAATGCTTTTATAAATTAAAGATACATATTATAATTCCTTGCATTCCAAGGAAAAGTAATAATAAAAAGAAGTATAGCTAAACAGCCAATAGAGGGAATAAGAAAGAATTCTAAAATGATTCAATTAACCCCTCAAAATGGCAAAAAGAACAAAACAGAGAAATAAATAGAACATAAATAATAAGATGACAGTTTTAAAGTTTTTTTTTAAATTTATTTGACAGAGATAGAGACAGCCAGAGAGAGAGGGAACACAGCAGGGGGAGTGGGAGAGGAAGAAGCAAGCTCACAGCAGAAGAGCCTGATGTGGGGCTCGATCCCAGAACGCCGGGATCACGCCCTGAGCCGAAGGCAGACGCTCAACCGCTGTGCCACCCAGGCGCCCCATAAGATGATAGTTTTAAACTCAAGCATATAAACAATTGTATTAAATGCAAATAAACTAAAACTCAAAAGGCGGAGATTGCCAGATTGTTACAAAAGTAACATATACTGTCTACAAGTCATAATCTAAGTCTAAACAGGTTGAATGCAATCATAGATGAAGTGTTAATACCTCCTCCTACTTGTTAATAAATAAACAGAAATTCTCTTAGGAGATACATAATTTAAACAACATCAAAACCAACTTGACTTAATTGACATTAACAGATCACCACACCCAACAGTTGCAGAATAATATTACTTTCAAGTGCACAATGAGCATTCATCAAGCTAGGTCATATATTGATCCATAAAATACATCTCATAAGTTTCAAGAAATTGACATCTTGTAAAATATTTCTTCTGATCATGGTGGAATTAAATTAAAAAATTCTTAACAATTAGAGGCACAGAAAAATTTCCAAATATGTGGAAACTAAAGAATACATTTCTAAATAACCCATAAGTCAAAGAAGAAATTGTAAGGAAATTAGGAAATGTTTTGAATTGAATTATAATAAAGGTACTGAAAATCTCTGGGCCTAATGGACAAAAAAAAGCACTAACCATAAAAAAACTAGGTTGACCTTGAGTGCTGAAATTAAAAAGCTTGACAGTATCAAGTGAAGATGTGGAACAACTGAAGCTTTCACACATTGGTGGTGGGAATATTAAATGGTACACACAGTCACTTGAGAACATTGATTATTTTTCTTTTAAAGCTAGACATACACCTACCCCATGACCCACTACTCCCATGCATAGCTATTTATCTAAGTGAAATAAAAACATTTGTTTATGAATGACATATAATTATGTCATACGGGTTTATTCACAACAGTCAGAAACTGGAAACCACTCAAACATCTATCAATAAAACTATGGATAAACGAATCACAGTATATTCATTTAATGGGGTACCGCTCAGCAATAAAAATGAGCAAACTGCCGATGCCCAGAGACTGATCTCACAGACTTTATGTTGAGAGGAAAAAGCCAGTATAAAAAAGCATACCCTATACTTTTTTGACTTCGTTATATGACGTTCTGGAACAGACTAAATTAATCTATGGCGATTGGAAGTCAGACCAGTGATATCCTGGAGCAGTCGGGGACTGACTGCAAAGGAGCCCAAGAAACTGGGGTGCAAGAAATGTATGTCTCGACTGGGATGAAGGCTACATGGGTGCCTATGTTTGTCAAAATTCATCAAAATAAATACCTAAAATTTGTCCATTTTATCTCATGAAAGCTGTACTTCAATAAAGTATCTTAATCACTTGAAAAGCATTTGGGCCTACAAATTCCTGGTTCAGTGGGTCTGTGTGAGAACTAGTTGATCTGAATTTTTAACAAGGGGTCCTGCTTGATCCTAATGCCTGTGGTCCATCAATTGTACTTTTGAAGGCGGTAATCAAACCTAATACTGTATGCCCAGAAGTGCTGATCGCATTTTGCAAAGGTAAACGAATTAATCATAACTTGGAGTGAATTGGTTGCCTCTGAATTCTCTATCTCAAGGAAATCAATTAAACTATTTCTTTTATTTTTTTCCTAAAATCTCAAGCTTTATGAATTTCCTCCAAACTGGATGGAGCAAACTCATCTCTCCATTATCTTTCATTCATGCCACAATACCTCCAGCATTTGCTTTTGCTAATGGGCTTTTTCCCACCAGAAAAGCCTCTGCTAGCCTTTCTGTCCGCCTTGTATTCTCTCCTTGGAAAGCCCAGTGACATGAAGCCCTTTCCAAGTAGGCCTGTTGCTAGAATCTGACTAATAATGATTTCCGCTTTTTAAAAATCCTTTAGTTCTTATTGACTGATCTATTCAGTCTGGCGCTTACACACATATCAGACCACTTGGTTCTCTCTTTCCCATGTGGGTCTTTTCAATAATATTGTAAACACTTAGTGAAAACAGTGCTACTTCTCAGTTTCTTGTAGCTAGTCTTCCCCTCCCACCATGCTAAGTAGAATTAAAATAGTTGTTAATTATTTTTAATTAAAAATCACAGGATTTGAAATTCATTGGCAGTTAGAATTGCGATGCTGGCACCCACAAATTATGTAATATTGGGAAACTTATTTGTCTTCATCTATAAAAATGACAACAGTAATTCTTTCTTCACAAAGTTATTGCAAGGATTAAATGGAGTGAAGTACATAAGCTACTTAGCACATTGTCTGGTGCTTTGTAAGCGTTTAGCAAATGGTTGTTGACAAGATTGTTGTTGCTGATATGACGTTATTGTGTAGTTGTGATATTATTATTTGTATTGTTAAAGACTATAAAATATTAAGATTGTAGGGGAATTTAGAATTATATAATCCAATCCATTTGTCCTTATAATTAGAAAACTGAGGTCAGGGGCGCCTGGGTGGCACAGCGGTTTAGCGTCTGCCTTCGGCTCAGGGCGTGATCCCGGTGTTATGGGATCGAGCCCCACATCGGGCTCCTCTGGCTATGAGCCTGCTTCTTCCTCTCCCACTCCCCCTGCTTGTTCCCTCTCCCGCTGGCTGTCTCTATCTCTGTCGAATAAATCAATAAAATCTTAAAAAAAAAAAAAAAAGAAAACTGAGGTCAGAGAGGAACAACCTATTGATTGATTCTTTTGTCTTAAAAGAACAGTATTTTAGTTTCAAAGTTTATGTTCTGATTTACATTATGTTGCAATTTTAATACCTATTTGCTACGTACAGATAATATTTTCCCATTAAAAGAGGAAAATACTTCCATGTAAATGGAGGCAGTTTATACCTAGAAAAGAAATAGAATTCCCCAGTTGTTTTTTTGTTTCGTTTTCTTATCTAGGTATAAACCGCTTTCTTTAAAATACAGACCCTGAAAGATATAGGAGGGAAAGCCTCTGCCCACCATGCTGTGACTGCCTGTACATCAGACGTAGATTCTCACATATTCACAAAGATTCAGGTCAAACTCATTCAAGGAATCAAAAATTGACGAATTACTGTTTACCTTGTGACTGTGATCACAACACTCACAGTACTTCTGCCCTATTTTGGTCCTGTGCTCTTTGTTGGTTGTTTAATTCTTGACCAGAAAGTTAAATGTCTTGCCCTGGAAATGCCCCGCCTCCTGATTCAGAGGCTACCACAACTCACTAGTGAGCCTGTTTCCTCTCCGTCACTAAGGGTGCACAAATCGCCATGCTGAGAGGAAGTCTATATGGAAATTTGCAGATGGTGGGAGAAGGAGAGGAGTGAGGTGGGATCTGGTGCATGAAAGAAAGAACTTTGAGATATTGAGGCTTTAAGAATGAATGAATTAGGGCCTGTGAAAGTGGGTGCCCTGAGACCAGTGTGCCTACGGTTCTCACAGGCCAGTAGCTGTTTTGTCTTTCACGATAGCACTCATCCTATTTTCCTCTGGAACATTGGGCAGATTTTCAAAGTCAATGAACTGCCGGATGGTGCTGCAGTCACCGCCCTGTTTCTTTTCCCTCGCCTTGGGGCTCCCTGGGTGTCTATGGCTAAGTGCCCTAAGAGCTGCTGATTATTGTGATTTCCTTTAACCAGCTCAACACATTCTTTGCTTTTCAGTTGTTGATGTCAGTCCTAATATGTTGGGCCAAACACATTGCAACTTGTTAAGATTCTCCAAATAGCTTCTTTGTGCTGGAATCACACCACTGACAGGCCCTCTTCTCCAGGCTCCCTGGAGCTCTTTATGCATGTGCTATGCCCCCTACTGTACCCATCACTCTGTCTCACAGAGCAACTGACATTTAAAGCCAGAGCTCAGATACCAACAACACATAATTTTTTAAAACTTCATTTCTCTATATATTTCCCCCTTAGTCCATTCAAATGCTGAACGTAATAAAGTTGCCAAAACTCTCCCTCCATTGGAGAGAAAACCATTCATTTGTTGTCTCAATTTAAGATTCCTGACTCCAAATAGAAGGATATTCTCTGTGGACGTAATGGGACATTTAGCAATTCATTCATTTTCTTCACATGCTACTTATTTAGGCGCTCAGCGGTTGGCGGCTTTGATGTGGAGTGGTGAAATTATAAAGACATTACATATCATAAAAATATAAATGAAAGAAAACACAGACCCTCTTTTATATCAGGCTAAATTGACTGCTGTCATATTAAGGGTATTTTGTTTTATAAATTATACCCGTTTCAAGGTATTCCCTTGAGTGAGTCGCTACTTTGTCTTTTATTTCCTTTTCTTTTTTTTTTTTTAAATAAAATAGGCTTTCCCTTTCCAATATATTGATGTAAAGAACTATAAAGGGCTCAGATACAGAAATTAATGTATCTGATACCAAACTTCGTCTGGAATTTGCCATATTGGGCCAGTAAGGCAGTCCAGTCATGCATGACTTGCCAATTCTAACTCACATTGTTATATGTTGGATAACAAAAGAGCTTTGGAATAAAACCAAATTCATGGATTATATTCTTCGACATTTAATTTCTTGAAAAAGTTCCCCAAGTATGACTACCTGTCTTAGTCGGTTTGGGCTGCTATGACAAAATACCACCGACTTGGTGGCTTATAAACAACAGAAACTTCCTTCTCACTGTTCCAGAGGATGGAAGTCCAAGATCAGGGTGCCAGCATGGTTGATTGAGGGCCCTCTTCTGTGTGGCAGACCTCTCCTTGTATCCTCACATGGCAACTCTGTCAGCCCTCTTTTATAAGGACATGAATCCCATTCGGGAAGGCTCCACTCATGACCTAATCACCTCCCCAAGACCTCACCTCCTAGTAGCTTCACTTTGGGCGTTAGGTTTCCAACACAGGAATTTTGAAGGGACACAAACATTTATACTATTGCACTTCCTATTTAATATTTGCTCTATGAAGCTAAGCTTGCTTACACTAAGTCTTTCAATATTCTATTCTGTGCCTGTCCTTCATAACTGCACTTAATCCTGTTTCCAGGTTTGCCCCCTGCTGGGTGGGCACGGCCAGCAAGGAGAAGATGGCAGCTCCAGGTTGGAAGACAGAGCTGCCTGGACCAGGGACGTCACAGAGGCCATGTGAGGGGTTGACCTTTACATGGGATCAGGTGAGGGGCCTTGTTTGGTTACTTCTGGAAAGACATGAAATTGAGTGAGTCAAGCTGATGGAAGAGCTGGGAGAGGGCTGTGGGGTCACAGAAGTCAAAGTACAGAAGAAAAGATTCAAGGTAAAATATTCAGCTGAGAGATGCTAGGTCAGAAGGAATGAGGGAAATAGGAATAATTCCAAGGCCAGCACAAGGTACAAAAGCAAAGATGGGCTTTGTTGTGAATGGTCTGAGATAAAATTAGGCACAGGATCTTTCTCATTGCCTATTATTTTGAAATGTTAGAAACTCTCCTTCCTTATTATTGACTATTTTTGTCTTGAGTTGACTGTCGTCACTAGCCAAGAATAGATATTTAGGAGTAAGTGTGTCCTGTGATTTTATGATTTGACTTAATACTTTGTTCAGTCTTCAAGAAAGACTTATTAGTATTACAATATTCAATAAGAAATACATGTTTCCCCTCTCCATTCTTTCCCTCCCTTTTAAATGGATCACTGCTTGTGTTATATCCTCAAATAAGAGTCTACCCAACTCCTTAGATTATTGAGCTGAGATTATCTTGGTGTTCTTCAGCCTGCACCTTGGGGTTCAGAGGTGGCTCATCACAGAGGAGCTTCTCCTAGTGACAGACTCCAGATGAATACCCTGGCTCTTGACTCCCAGCCTGAACTCTTGTCTTTAGGCCATACTGCCTTTGGCTTAGAGATAAGGACCATGATGGCTTAGACACCCTCATCCCTCCCAAGTTGCTCCCCCCTGCCTTGTTAGAGCTTATCTGGTAACTTTGGCAATGATTTGCAATTTATAGTGTAATAAATTCTTAATCCAGTTTTATTTTACCATCTTCATTAATTATGTGGAAGAGGGAGACAACCACCCACTAATTAAATTTTCAGATGTTGCTAAATTGGGAGGAGTTGCAAACCTAGCCCAGAGCCCAAATGCAACATAAAGGAACCTGGAGAAGTTATGGGGAAGTGCAGGTGTAGGATCAGAATGAGATTAAAATTAGAAACAATAGAAGAATCATTAGGATTTTCTCTTCCTGTAGTAGTTTTATTTTCTTCCCTATACTAGACTCTGATAGGCCATGGAATATTGCTTCTCTTTTCCTTATAACCTTCCTCAATGACTAACAAGGGGTAAACACAAAGGGGGAACTCAGTAACTGATGGATGGCATTTTAGAAAATTACTGCTTCTCCCAAATGCCTACTTACCCCATTTAGAAAAAAAAGCACGGACAAATGTGCTGCCTTTTACAACTCTCTAAAAGTAAAGAAAGGCTGTAGGTAAATGCAACACATCTTTTCAGTCCAATAAAAGGCAGGTAGATCTTCCACCAGAAAGCATCAGATAGATGGCTCTGCTGAGAAAGCATTGGCTTTTGTTACCTCCTGGCTCCTACTTGGTGAGTCAAGAAGCAGAAGAAATGAAAATAGCCAACCAATAAGTTTAGGATCATATGGAAAGAGGCTAATTGGTCTTTCACCTTACTTTCCCTGTCATTCCTTCAGGGATTAGGTTAAGCCTCTGTATATGTTTCATCAGGGAGTCATCGGGATTATACCTTGCCTCTCTGTCTATCATGCTGACAGCACCTGTAATGTTGACTCGATTTTGATAAGCCCTACCACTTGTCACGCAACTCCTTTTAGTCAAAACAGGTATATAATTTATGGCGCCCAAAGCAGTTGTTAGTGTAAAAGAATTAACTAGGAAGGAGGCATGTGCACTAGGATAGTCACTGAATCGTAATGGCTATTCCAGCCTGCTTTGTGGGGATTGGTTTTCTTCCTTTGGAGTTCCTGAGCAAGGGATAGACACATTTGTCATTCAAATATGGTGTCATTTCCCACTTAGGAAAGAAAAACTTAAAAACAATTGACTACCTTAAGTTAAAAAAAATAGTGGAGAGGACTAGGGTTTGGCAGTGAGCCTGGGGAATCAGAATCCAGGGAGATGCCTGTTGAGTGAGCAACAGGAAGAAGGCGAGTCGCAGGGGTGGTGGTAGACTTGGGGCATCAGGTGGAGCGAGGCGTAGCAGGAGTTTAGCTGGCTCTGGCTGTCAGGATAAGCACTCTCAGGATAACTGCTGGGACACTTTCTCTGGAAATTGATGGTTAAGATGGAATAAGGAGCTTGAGTCAATCTCTGGGAGACATCAGGACAAGCATCTGCGGGGTTTGCTGTTTCCAAGGGTACTCAAGCATAGCCACTGCTCAGGCTCTGAGGTTCTGGAGGCTGGAACAGCATCTCCCAACTGACCCAGGTATTTAAGCTTGAATTGTATCCCCCCCAAAAAGATATATTGAAGGCTTGACTCCTGGCACCTCAGAATGTGACCTTATTTGGAGATAAGGTCTTTCATAGATGTAATCAACTTAAAATGAGGTTCTTAGGGTAAGCCCTAAATCAATGTGACTGGTGTCCTTATAAAAAAGGGGAATTTGGACACAGAAACTTGTGCACAGAAAGAATGTCATCTAAAGATGAAGGAAGAGGTTAAGGTGATATGACAACAAGCCAAGGAATACCAAAGATTGTCAATGAACCTCTGGAAGGTAGGGGAGAGGCAAGAAACAGGTTCTTCCTCAGAGCCCCTGGAAGGAACAGATCTTGTCTTCAGACTTCTGGCCTTCAGAATCGTGAGAAAAAATTTCCTATTGTTTCAACCACCCAGGTTGTGGCACTGTGTTACAGCAGGCCTAGGAAACTAATATACCAGGCAAG
Source organism: Ailuropoda melanoleuca (assembly GCF_002007445.2). Lineage (NCBI taxonomy): Eukaryota > Metazoa > Chordata > Mammalia > Carnivora > Ursidae > Ailuropoda > Ailuropoda melanoleuca. Next base: position 71,810,016 of record NC_048231.1, read on the forward strand.
GTCAGCCGGCCTCACATGAATGAACCCATGGCTCTCAGGAAGTCACACTGGCTCAGCAGTTCCAGTTCCAAGGCAGATACGATGCTCTTCACTCAGACAGAAATCTGTAGAGGCTGTCTGCAAGAAGAATCTGTGGTATTCAGATGTGGTCTTTAACTAGAGATCAAGAGAGATTAAGTAATTTGGCCAAACCCTACAGGGAATAAATGGTGGTGGCATGGCTAAGATCCAGCCCTCCTCTGTGAGGTACTCTATTCTAAAAGTATTGTTCAATGACAATGTCAGGACGGACAGTAGGCTGTTAGGGGAGTTATTCTAGGGATCAGGTTCCCACCTTTCAACAGTTACCCTTGAGATGTCTTTCAAATGTCTCTCACATCTGTCTACACGCCCTACATTCATCTCAGCTTTTTCAGGCTCTTTTGATCTCAAAACAAGCAAATTCTTCTAACCACAAATCATATGTCTAACTTCCTCAGGAATGAAACTTCTCACATAAGCAAATGTTCTAGATTCTGATACTCATCCTTAAAGTTGCTGTATTAATCTTCAAAAAATGTAACAAGTGGGATTATTTCTAAAATAGATCATGCAAGCTTAGACAGATATTCTTATTTCCTTAAGCACCATTTAAGTTATCACAATGGCTTAAGATCATTATTACTAATATCAGTACACTCTGCTGTAACACAGACAGGTTTTCTCTGTTTTTCCTGCCCCAAGCAATAGCTAAACCGCTGTACTCTGTGAGGTTTTCATTGGGACAGTGGGAAAATATTGCAGTTATCCACTGCTGCATAATGAATGACCTCAAACTTAGTAGCTTAAAAGCACAATTTATAATTTCTCTCAATTTTGTACATCAGGAATTCAGGCAGAGCTCAACTGGGCAATTATTTTACATCACATAATAATGAGTGGGCTCATTCATGCTGTTGATTTTAGTTGAGAGCTTGGCTGTGGCTGGGACATCCAAGATGGCACATCATCCTCCAGAGCCTCTCTCCTTTTTCTACCTCTTAACAGCATGATGGGTGAACTCCAAAAGTAAAGACACAAAAGCTGCCAGTCCTCTTAAGCCCTCTGGGGTCAAGCATTCCAGAACAATACTTCTGCCACATTCTGTTAGGTAAAGCAATTCCCAGTGCTATCACCAGTTTAATGGAAAAGAGTGTGGTCTCCAATTTTCAGTGTGAGAAGTGATATGCTTTATAAAAAAAAAAGAGGATTTGTGGCAGTCATATTTAGAGACTGCCACTGTAGAGATTTAAATAGCATTAGATAGTATACCAGAAATCCGCACCAGCAAACTACCTCTAGGAACCCCTTCCTTTGCCAATGTGGCGATTAAAGTTACTAAGTACCCAGAAAGAGAATGGTGGCTATCAGAATACCAGGTTTTAATAGCTGTGTGGCCAGATCTGATAGAGATCTTTGGATCCTGAAATTTAGGCTTGTGGCCTAAGTAAGAATCTATCTTTCTCTTTTTTTCTGAATCTAAATCGTCATAGAAGAAGGAAATTGAGGTGATAGAGACAAAATTCTTATTACCTATCTAGAAGTCTGGAATCCAAAAAAAGAACAAACAGAGCACCAAAGTGTCCCTTGTTGGCAAGACTCGGAAAGGGATAGCAGCTGTAGGGAGACAAAACATTTCCCTTCTAACTACTCTTACTTCTTCACGTCTCCTTTGGAGGGAGTCATCATTTGTCGCTTTTTTTGTGCAATGGTCATATCTGTGTTTAGTAAAATCTTACACATGCTTTTCATTTATGGTTTTGAATTTGCTGTGGGAAATTGGGAAATAACCTTATATAATGTGCCCAAATGAAAACTGAAAAAAACTCTAGATGAGCAAACATCACCTTCCATAAGAAGGTATATCATGACTAAACATTTTGAAATTTATTTTGGCTATTGGGGTTATTTTAGTTTCTTCCTAGATTCTCATATATGTTCTAGACTTCTGTTCCCTTACATTGTGCTCATCTTTAGGATCACTGGGAGAGCTTTTGAGAAACACATATTTCTAGGTGCACATCAGTATCTTACTAGATTTCAGGGTTTGGGGGGATTGGGCCTAGCACTGAAGGAAAAGAGAAAAAAGGAAAGAAGGCAGAGGAAAGAGATTTTATTCTAAAGATATGTGAAGATATATATATATATATATATATTTCCCTATATTTTAGAAGTTGGAGAGTGAAATATAGTAATTGGTCAAAGTTTTGATAGAACAAGGTCCCCAAGGATGTATCAGTTGTAAGTTCATATAGGTGGGAAAAGTCCATGAAGAGGAAGTACTGATCTGCATTAAGGCAGGTGTAGGTGGAGCTGTGATGGGATTGGCCTGGGGGTGGTCAAGGGTATTTATCAGAGAGGAAAAGAAGAAAATGTTTGGCTTTAGAGTAGGGTAATTATAGAGAACTCTTGCTTATCAACATAAGGAGTGTGGACTGTGTTGGGGAGGCAGGCAACTTCCTCCGAGGTAAGCTGTTTTAGACCACTGGAACAACTGAAGTTGGCACTGGTCGTGCCAATTTCTCCTTGGTAATATCAAAATCAGGCTTAATCTCCCCCTAATGGCCTCTACTGCTGAAGCTGTTTGCATGGCAATTCTCAGGAATGGTTTTACTCTCCCCCTTTTCAGCATTTTCTGATCGTCTGAGCTTCAGAACACCAGTTGGATCATGGTGAGGACAGGGAAGATCTCCAGACCTAAATTCTGATGCCTCTCAAAGTGTCAGGAATCATTTTTTTGGTTAATAATATTTAGCCATCAGAGTAGGAGGTCATTTTTCATGAGGCAGAGATTCAAAAGAAGGGGATGAGCACAGAGGTGGAAGACTTGACATTGTTATCTGTTGATGTTGGTAACGCCCCATGAATTTCGAATGATAGAGACAAAGGCATCTCAGAAATTACAGATGAAGAAACTGAAGACAAGAGAGTAGTTACTTCTTGATTCTTCAGAGAGAATTCACAATGGAATTTGAACAAATCCTCAGTATTCCTAGCTACTAGCCCAAGGCTTTTCCCTTTGCAGTAGTCTCTTTGAACCTCAAGCACCATCATATGTTTATAAAGAGCAGTTGAAATACCGTTTTGGGGCAAGGAAGATGGAGGGAGTGTTTAAATCCCATTTCACTAACTCAGATAGTTTAATAGGGAGTCATCTTTGGTCTTATTTTAAATTATGAAGTTGACCTAAGTGCCTTTGTATATCTTTTCATAGATTTTAATCACCAATGACGGTAGCATGTTAACGTCAGGATCACGCATCTTCCAAATGTCTGAAAAGATTCAGTAAGTGTGGAAAATGAACTTCACAGAAGTCAACTGAAATGCTATTTTCTCTTGGTTGAAAAAGAGCTCAAGATTATGGACAGGTAGGTATATTTGGGATGCAGAATGTTATAGGCAAAGAGTTATATATGAGGTTGCATATTTTGAGAGGTGGTTTAGATATAGTTCAACTTATGCATTGAGTTTCTAAACCTAATTTCCAAATTCTAAATTTCAAAACCATCACTCAAGTTTGTGTGCTGATAATAAGCTACATGTACCATCAGTGTTGGCTTGAGGTATTTGGGAGGGCCTCAAGAAGGAGGCAAGACTTGAGTATCAAAGGTGTAAAGGGAATGACGTATGTCCAGGGAGTTTTTGAAATAATGATAATGTTTTGTCTTTTTTGCTAGATGGAAGACATATAGATGTTTGTTTTATTCTTTATAACCTATGGATACTTCATTCTTTTGTATCTACTCAATATTTTATCACCCTCTCAAAATAAAACGAAACAAAAAAGTAGTGAGATGGAATTTTCAGTGGAAAGGACAAGGGAAGCAGTTTATATGATCTATAAGCCAGCTATTTGAATAAAAGGTGAGGACCCTGAAGTGGGAAAAATGGGAATGAAGAGAGAAGTGAGAGATAAGACAGAACAGGAACTAATGGGTGAGGAACCATACTAGGTGTCGAGTACAAAGTGTCTGAAAATGCCTTGTGTTTTGAGCTCTGAGCTGAGATGGTGAAATTTAATTGCAAGATACTGTTAAGTCAAGAGCAGCAAACCTTTTAGTAAAAAGTCAGAAGTAAATATTCTAGTCTTTGCAGGCCATACGTTCTCTGTTGTAATTATTCAACTCTGCCTTTGTAAAGTGTAAGCAGCCATACACAATATATAAACAAAGGGGTATGGCTGTGCTCCAAAAAACTATTGATAAACACTAAAATTGGAATAATTTTTATGTATCATAAAATATTATTTTTCTTTTAATTTTTTTTCCAAATAGTTAAAATCACTTAGCTCACAGGAAGTACAAAAACAGGCAGTGGGTCAGATTTGGCCCATGGGCCATAGGTTTTCTATCCCTAGGTTAAGTGGCAATGATATGATAAAGTAAGTGAAACCGAATGTGAAGTTTGAAATATTAATTTTATCTACACTAACTTCTTTTTTCCATCTTTCTAATTCCCAGACTCTCCTTTAAGATTCAGCTTAATTTGGGCGCTTGGGTGGCTCAGTTGTTTGGGCATCTGCCTTTCGCTTGGGTCATGATCCCAGGGTCCTGGGATGGAGTCCTGTGGGGCTCCCTGCTCAGCAGGGAGCCTGCTTCTCACTCTCCCTCTGCCCCTCCCCCCTGCTCATGCTCTCTCTCTCTCTCAAATAAATAAATAAAATCTTTAAAAAAAAGATTCACCTTGATTTTTTTGACTTAATTCTTTCAGAGCAATTTTAGATTTACAACAAAATTAAGAAAGAGGTACAGAGATTTCCCTTACAACCTCTGCCCCTACATATTCATAGCCTTCCCATTGTTAACCTCACTCACTGGAGTGGTATTTTTTTCTTTTTTTAATCAAGTATGAAGCTACACTGACATATCATAATCACCCAAAGTCCATAGTTTATCATCAGATTCACTCTTGGTATATACTCTATGGATTTGGATAAATGTATAATGACATGAATCCATCATTGTAATATCATACAGAGTAGTTTTACTGCCCTAAAAATCCTCTGTGCTCTATTCATCTCTTTTCCCTGCCACCCTTGGCAATCAATGATCTTTTTTTGTTTCCAAAGTTTTGCCTTTTCAAGAATGTTACATAGTTGGAATCATAGAGTATGTAGAATTTTCTGATAGACTGCTTTCTCCTAATAATATGTATTTAAGGTTCCTCCATGTTTTCTCATGGCTTGATAGCTTATCCCATTTTAGTGCTGGGTAATATTCCATTGTCTGGATATCCCACAGTTTATTTATCCATTGACCTACTAAAGGACATCTTGGTTGCTTCTAAGTTTGGCAGTTGTGAATAAAGCTGCTATAACCATGTGTGTGCAGGTTTTTGTGTGGACGTTAAATTTTCAACTCCTTTGGATGAATAACAAGGATCACCATGGCTGGATCATATGGTAAGAGTTTGTTTGGTTTTATAAGAAACCACCAAGCCAAACTGTCTTCCAAAATGGATGTAACATTTTACATTCCCACCAGCAATGAATGAGAGTTCCCTCCATATCCTCCCCAGAATTTGGTGTTGTCAGTGTTCAGATTTTGGTCATTCTAATAGGTGTGCAGTGGTATCCCATTGTTGTTTTATTTTACATTTCCCTGATGGCATAGGATGTCAAGAAACTTTTCATAGTCTATTTGCCATCTATATCTCTTTTTGGGTGATGTGTCTGCTAAAGTCTTGCTCATTTTTTGACTGGGTTGTTTGTTTTCTTATTATTGAGTTTTAAGAGTTCTCTGCATGTTTTGGAGAACAGTCCTTTATCTGATGTATTTTTGCAAATATTTTCTCCAATTTGCAAATATTTTCCTCTAGTGATATTGATATTGCCTTTCAAAAAGCAGAAGTTTTTAATTTTAATGAGGCCCCTCTTATCAATTATATATATTAAGGATCGTGTCTTTGGTGTTCTATCTAGAAAGACATCACCATACCCAAGGTCATCTAGGTTTTCTCCTGTGTTAACTTCTAGGAGTTTTATAGTTTTGCATTTTGTATTTAGGTTTATGGTCCATTGTGAGTTAATTTTTGTGAAGGATGTAAGGTCTGTGTCTAGATTACTTTTTTTTGCATATGGATGTCCAGTTATTCCAGCACCACTTGTTGAAAAGACTATCTTTGCTCCATTGTATCGGGTTTGCTCCTTTTCAAGATCAGTTGACTATATTTATGGGGATCTATTTCTGGGATCTTCATTCTGTTCCACTGATCTATTTGTCTATACTTTCACCAATACCACACTGTCTTGATTACTGTAGCTTTATAGGAAGTCTTGAAGTTAGGTAGTGTTATTCCTCCAACTTTGTTCTTCTCCTTCAAGATTATGTTGACCATTCTGAGTCTTTTGCCTCTCATATAAACTTCCAAATCAATTTGTTAATATCTGTGGAATAACTTACTTGGATTTTGAGACTGAATTGAAACTATAGATCAAGTTGGGAAGAAATGACATCTTGACAACCTTGAGTCTTCCTTTTCATGAACACGAAATATCTCTCAATCTCTTAATTCTTTGATTTCATTCATCAGAGTTTTGTAGTTTTCCTCATATAGATCTTGCATATGTTATGTTAAATTTGTATCTAAATATTTCATTTTTGAGGGTGTTAATATAAATGGCACTGTGTGTTTAATTTCAAATTCCACTTGCTCTTTATTGGCATATAGGAAAGTAATTGACTTTTGTATATTAACCTTGTATCCTGCAAGGATAATTGCTATTTGTCATAATTGCTTATTAGTTCCAGGAGAGGTTTTTTGGTTGATTCTTTCAGATTTCTACATAGACCATCATGTCATCTGTGAACAAAGATAGTTTTATATCTTCCTTCCCAATCTGTACATCATTTATTTTCTTTTCTTGACTTACCACATTAGCAAGGACTTCCAGGACAATGTTGAAAAGGAGCAGTGAGAAGGAACATCCTTGCCTTGTACCTGATCTTAGTTGGAAAGCTTCAAGTTTCTCACCATTAAGTGTGATGTTAACTGTAGGTTTTTTGTAGGTAGTCTTTTTCAAGTTGAGAAAGTTCCCCTCTATTCCTAATTTGCTGAGAGTTTTTATCATGAATAAGTTTGAATCAGTTCAATTTTTACTTTTCTCCAACATATCATTATCTTTCCTTAGGAATAAATAACTCCCAACATGTATACTAACTGTGTGTGTATGTGTCTGTTTATTTTCATTCAGTTCTTATAGCCTTGTGACATATCTTAGTATTGAAACCCAAAGTGTTATCCTTTCTTATTTTCCTCACAGCAACTACCACAGTGCTGAATACAAGGCCTGTGGTCTATAACAATTTAACTTAATGCATGAAAGAATAAATAAAGTTGGAGTTCATTCTGAAGTCATCAAATTAACTCTTCCTTATTGGTTGAGTATAAAGTGTACCAAAATTATACTAAACTTAGAAGTTAATCAATATAAATTATAGGAGTTCACACTTAATACAAATTAACAGCATTTAGAATGTAGGTGAGTTCATTTTATAGTGGTACTTGCAAATGAAACAGATCTACATTAAAATTATGGTCTAATTAATCACATCCTATGTATCAGTCAGTGTCCTGTCAGAAAAAACAAAACAAAACAAAACCCAAGCCATTCTATGTATTCCAAACAGAGAAAAACAATGTGGAAATATACTTTGCAGGCTTTCTGCTATGACAATAGGGAAGAGTATATGAAAGCAAATGTGGAACTGAGGGATAAGAGATACTCATGGCAGAGTTCACCCCTGTGACTTCTCAGCATCCACATACATCCCCTTCTGCTGTACTCAAATTTTTGTATAACAGTTATAAAATCGTCTTCCTTCCACCTAAGAGACTGCAACTAACCCTCATACTAATGAAAGTATGCTTACCCTCTCCTAAAAAGTGGAGACACCAAATCCTGTCTATATCTATGCTTGGGTAATGTTAAACTAGCCACAATTCCATCTGTATATTCTATAACCTGAAGACTAAATTCCCACAATTAACCATCACCAACACTCCTTATATCAAACTACAGAGGAGAGAGAAAGTAGAAAACTGGCATATACAAATATGTGCATTAAAAAAAGGAAATAGGTATGCTCTTATTGATCTCAATTCTGAAAGTGAACATGAGTCGTAGTTGACATTTATAACTTCTTATCTTACTATCCATTCATTCCGTGTTCCTTTGCCCTCAGAAAGCATCTCAGTTTGCTAGATTTCTTCCTCTGGTGGCTAACCCGCATTTCATTTCCATAAGTCTTTATCTTTAGTAGTCCTGATTTTATTGGGTTGCTGTTGTTTTCATTTACTGTTGAACTTAGATGTAGTAAGAGATGCCTAATGTCTAGGAATACACTGTCACTACTCGAATCCCTGGAATCACAACCCCCCACCCCATCTCCACTTGGCAGAGGGTAATCAACTCTCTGTTCCAGGGTCCCTCTCCCTCTGTTTTCCCCTGCTATCCCAACATGTGATAGGTTACTTTTCTTCCCTAATTGAACATTTTGAGCTGCGAGTCATTTGTAATGATTTATGGCAGCTGTGCTTTTGCCAATCTTACACAGTATTTTTCTTATTACTTAATTGTTTTAGCAGTGCTTCAGCCATTAGTTTCTGAGTTCTGAAAACAGGAAACAGAAGTCTTCTATTATAGACGCCTGCCTAATTAGCTCAGAGGCTGTCTAATGGGGGCTATTAAAAATGCAAATGAGGTGTGATCAAACAGTGAAAAGTTTGGTCCTGACAGAATATACTAATGCATTTCCCCCCCTGCAAAATATACCACAATCCTGAATGTAGGTTTCTCCCTTCCTTCCTTACCATGTGAAATAGCTTTTTTGTGGTGATTGGGTTCTTCCTTCCTCACCTGGGCAGGGTTACAGCTTAAGAAGAGTTCTTAGGGAAATCATTCTTATTTCCCACCCCTCAATCTAAGGCAGTGGTTCTCAAACTTTAGCATGCATCAGAATAACCTGGAGGGCTTATTAAAACAGATAACTGAGACCACTCCCAGATTTCCAATTCAGTAGGTCTGGTGAGGAATCTAGGAACTTGCATTTCTAACCAGTTGCTAGGGAATGCCGCGTCATGTAGTATTTGTCCTTTTGTGACTTTGTGATGTCCTCAGCTTCATTCAGATTGTCACATATTACAGAATTTACTTCTTTCTTAAGGCTGAATCTTCCCTTGATATTCCATTGTACATTTATACCACATTTTCTTGTGAAGAATGTGTAATATTCATCTGTTGACAGACACTTAAGTTTGTTGGGACTTCTTTGCTCTCGTGAATAATGCTTCAAGCAATGAACATGGAAGTGCTAATATCTCTTCAAGATCCTGATTTCAATTCTTTTGGATACTCAGAAGCATGATTGCTGGGTCATGTGGTAGTTCAGTTGCTAATTTTTTGGGGAAAAATCTCCATACTGTTTTCCATAGTGACTGTACCATTTTGCATTCCCACCAACAGTGCACAAGTGTTCCAATCTCTCTACCTCCTCACCAACACTTGTTGTCTTTTGTCTTTTTGATAATAGCCATTCTAATAGGTGGGAGGCGATATCTCATATATTAAGATGTCCATACTACCCAAAGTGATCTATTGATTCAGTGCATTTCCTATCAAAATCCCAAAAGCTTTTCCTGCAGGCATGGAAAAAATAATTCTATAATGTTCATATGGAACCTCAAAAGTCTGAAATGCCACAACAATCCTGAAAAAGAAGAATAAAGCTGGATTCATCATACTTCTTGATTTCAAAATATACCACAAAGCTATAGCAATTAAAATAGTGCGGTACTGACATAAATACAGACATATATATTGATAGAATAGAGTATAGAGCCCAGAAATCCATACATATATGGTCAACTGATCTTCAACAATGGTGCCAAGAACACACAAGGGGGAAAAGATTGTCTCTTCAACAAATAGTGTTGGGAAGACAGGTTATCCAACATGCAAAAGAATGAGACTGCACCTGTTAAACAATAAAGCGAAAGACAAATCAGTGGAATGGGAGAAAATATGTAAGGAGCTCCTATGACTCAACAGCAAACAAAGCTAATAACCTGATTTAGAAAGACTTTAGTAGACATTTTGCTAAAGAAGACATACAAGTGGCCAAAAGCTTATGAAAAGATACCCAACATTGCTAATCACCAGAGAAATGTAACCCAAAGCCACAATGAGATACCACCTCACGTCTATTAGGATGGCTTTTTCTTAATTAGTCTGAGAACGGCTTAGTTAAACCAAGTGTTGACTCACTGGAACAGCTTCTCCAACCCTCTCTCAACCCAAATCAGGGTTATGTGCACATTCTTTATGATTATATCATTATCATCTAATCCGGCACATGATGGTGGATCTAGGTTTTGTGGAGTCTGAAGCTTATATAATTTGAGGAGGCCTCTTTAAGAGAAAAAATTTTAAAAATTAATATAAAATTGAGTGACGATCCCTGAAGTTCCCCAGTTAATTTGCCCTCACACTGCCTTATGTGGAACTGATTCTTTGCATTATCTTCCTCACCGGATAATGAGTTCCTCATGGACAAAGACTGAATCTTATTTGTCTCTGTGGTCCCATATCCTATGGTCCCCTGCCCCCCATCTTGTTCCTGGTAGTGACCAAAGAGTTACATTGTTTCTCCTTCTTCTTTCCTTCTGTCTACTCACAGCTCAGGGCCTGATTGTATTTGGGCTCTTGAAAGAAAAGGATCTGAACAGGGCACTCTGCCCTGATTATCCTTCTACTACTTCCTATGGAAGGGGTCAGGAGTAGGAAGAGGAGGAAGAGGCCACGCTGGTGGCGCTGTGCATGAGGAAAGTGCAGCCTGTGGGACTTAGGCCAAGACCCTGAAGGAGGACATCAGCAATTACGGTTCCACGTGTTCGACCTCACAAAACAGTGTTCTCCAGATTCGACAAGCTGTAGTCAACTGCTGTCTTTTCATCTCTTCATTGGAGCATTAATGAAAAAGAAGCTTCCTATTGATTGTAATTTTTAATGCTGCTGTTCACTCCTCGCCCAGCTGACTTGGATATTCTGAGGAGGGCTCCAGCTTGAAGGTGCCCTGGCTGCCAGCCACCACTCTCCAGGTCTCCTCGCCTCTGGCTGCTCCTTTGTGGCCAGAATACAAAATGAGGGAGAGGCAATGCAGGCCAGAGTCTGCAGGTAGTTGGAACACTCTCACAGAACGCTTGAAGACCTCAATGGCTCCCAAGAAGTAATCTGCTTTCCCTACTTCTCCCCTCAGTCTCCATCTTCAGGGTCTGGGTTCCTTCACTTGGCCTCATGCTGAGAATCCTGTTGCCCTGGTCAAACTGGTAGCTGGCCAGGTAGAGATCTCTCTTCTCTCCTGGCAGTCACATCTCACAGAGAACCTGACTTATGCTCTTAAGCAGAGGATTCCAAATCTCTCTGTGCTCACTGCTTCCTAACTGTTCTGGAAAAGTGGTTCACGGGCTGCCATGCCTGTCACAAAGGAAAAGGGCGCATTACAGATATTGAGGGCATTTCTGCCACCACCCAAGCCACGGTGCTTGTTCCAGAATAAAGGACCGCAGGTGCCCTTGCTCCTGGATCACTTTTGTACTTGCCTGTCCTGTCATTGGCTTGTCACTGGCTGCTCATCTTGCCACTTCTTCAATTCAGATGACCCTGATAGAACTTAATCCTTTAATTAGGCAATTAGCACATCTCCACTGAACAGGATTTGTCCTTGTTGAGCTGGGGAAAGAAACTGCACATCATGGGAAAAGAGGAAACGGCAATTCAGTGTGTGGGAAGTGCAGAGAGAACTGGTTTGGCCTTCGTCAAGGGGCAGTGGTGGTGCGGTCAGCAGCTTTCAGAGCTACTCTTCCCGGGCAGTGGCCGAGATCCAGTTCTTAACAGTTCGCAAACATACACCAGTTCTTAGGTTATCGAGGGAGGGACAGGTTGGACCCCTCCTTGGTGAGCTTGTACTTCTGCCCTTCCTTTCCTTCACCACTTCAGGCTTTATAATATTGGCCATCATTCACTCTAGATTTCCTCTGTACTCATCCTCATCTTAACGCCCCCCCCCCCCCCCCCGCCCTGGGGACTGGTCCTGTTTTGCTCAACTTCCCACTCCCTTCTCACTGGGCAGACACTGTCCTGAGCTGACAGCACCAGAGGTGTCAGAATACAGCTCCAAGGCGAGGCATAATCATAGCATAGAGACCCCCCACCTGCATGGCCCCATGGGCTCCAGGGATGCTGACAATTACAGACCCTTAAGGACCAGGGGAATATTCTTCCCTAAATGCTTCCAGGGTGAAAAAGACTAGTTTGGTACCTCCATCTGGGGCTTTAAGAGTTATTTTTGTCCTTGAAGTCTAATAGAGGGTTATTGGTAATTATAGGAAAAAAAATGGAATAGAAATAAGGGGTTTTTTAAAGTTTTTTTTTTTCTGGTACCAGTATTATATTTTGAATTTCCTATTCAGTTAGATACAACTCCTGAGATCATGACCTCTATGATTATAGCAGAAAAAGGCCCCCATCATCCATGAGCCTATGATTTCCACTTTGTTTCTATCCCTCTAACTGGCATAATTTCTCTGGATACTGCAGAGAAGGGATGTTACCTAAATGCTTGTTTTGCAGGGTGCCATTTCCATGCATCACGTTCACTTGCAATAAGGGCACACAGGGGCCCAGTACATCTCTTTTCATTGGCGTTTTATTCAGAACACTCAGAATGTTTGCTTTGTCAGATGCTTTCGGTGGCTCCCTACCGCCAACAGACTGAAAGCTCCCTCCTTAGCTGGCCTGTCCATTTCTTCTTCAAGTGACTTGCACACTCTCTCTCAGTCACTCTGTCTCATTCATTCATTCATTTCTCCATTCATTCCACAAACATGGATTCACTACCTCTTCTAATGTTGCAGAAGCTCTCCTAGGTTCTGGGGATATGAAGAAGAATAAATAATAACGTCTTCTGTTCTTAAAGGTCTACTAATCCAGAAGAAGACAAAACTCTACGTCAGAACCACAGGAAGCCCTGTCTGTGACAGCGAGATGGATGTCTGTTTGAAGCTGAGCAGGGGCACTTGGGAATAGGACTGGAGGAGAACTGGGAAGGTTTCACAGAGGAAGTGCCTCCGCCATGTTATTACACACGTGTTGAGAAGCCATTTCAACTGGAAGCAGTGTTCTGAGGAAAGCCAGAGGAATACCGACCACAGTGTACTCAGGAACGTCCAAGCCAAAACCCAGGTGGCCAGAAAAAGGCTGGAAGGGAGGGCAAAGTCCATAGTATAGAGAGCCACATGTAGGCTCTAGGAGACTAACGGATGCTGTGTTGTGTATGCGTGTGTGTGTGTGTGTGTGTGCGTTAAAGACTATACTTGGGTAACAAACAGTGGCTTGGATGCCTAAAGGAGCAGCACAGCTATAAAGAATGCTTTAAACATGAAAAATATGAATAGCTTAGAAGACATCCAGCTGGGGGCGCCTGGGTGGCTCAGTCATTGAGCATCTGCCTTCAGCTTGGGGCGTGATCCCAGAGTCCTGGGATCGAGCCCCACATAGGGCTCCTCCGCTGGGAGCCTGCTTCTTCCTCTCCCACTCCCCCTAACTGTGTTCCCTCTCTCTCTGGCTGTCTCTTTGTCAAATACATAAATAAAAATCTTAAAAAAAAAAGACATCCAGCTGACTGATTTAATCATGAACTGTGTAGTCTTTCTGGTTCAATAGTCCCTTCTGTGTTTACAGTACAACCTCAGACATCCCTGCAAAGGTCACCAGTTATTTCTGAGAGTCCTTGGGGAGTGATTCAGGCACTAGCAGGACTGTCTCTCACCTCAGGGGCACCACATGACTCCTGACCCCTTCCCCTGGCCTGCTCTGATGTCCTTGGATGTGTTCATGCCCACTGGCCTGCCCACTGTGGGGACACTGGCATCAAGGTGTCCAGTGCTTCAGGCTTTGGTGAGGCCGATCTGAAAAGGGCCTGGCTTGGAGGAAGGAAAGAGCTCCCTCCAGGTCTGGCCCACACAAATCCCAAAGTAGCTGAGCTTGAGGCAGGGACCCACAGAGCTCTTTGCAGATGAGAAGCTGCATCAGCTCTGCCCCTTCTGGCAGCCAGGTAACCAGGACCGGGCCCTGGGGTTAGCTCAGGGGCAGAAGCTATTTCTCTCCTCCCTCTCATGCCTGCCTCCCCCCACCCAATGCCTGAGTCTTTCATAGTTAAATATAAATGCTTCCGATTTGCTCCTTATTCTGACAGCAGTAAACACATATAGTCACAGACACCAAAGACCCTGGCATCTATACATTGGGAACCACGTATTTGAGCTCAGTAGCTAACTGAAATCAGAAAATACTAGAAGAAGGCACAGAAATTCAAGTTGCAAAAACCAGGATATAATTCTTGAAAAAAGAAGGGGAGATAATGTGGGAATGATAGGAATCAGCTCAAAATTATTATTTGATATCAAATTTGATAATTAGAGAGAAATGCAAATGCATATCTGGCAAATTATTAGAAGTAAAACCCATAATTTTTAATTATAAATAACCACAGAATGTATAAGCAAATAGATTGCATCTACAGAGTCAAAGACAGAAAACCAAGGCAGCAGCGAGAATGCCCAAGCAAAAGGAGACTCATAAGAAGATGGCATGAGTGGGGTAAGGCACATGTTATGCCAATAATTACAAATGCCTTAATGTCCACTATTAAAATTGAGGACTTTCATGTTGGGATAATGATAAATCTAAGAGAAACAATCACCTAAATAAGATGGCAAAGGAAGAAAAGTTAGAAACAAAAGGATGGGTAAAGAGAAGACAGGAAAATACAAAAAAGAAATTTGGTCCCAGAAATATTGGTATCAGTCTATGTATAATTATAGTAAAAAGTATTAAATAATGGTCAAAAAGGGTGTATCGGACATGAAAATAGCACTTTAAAAGGCATTAATGGGTATTAAGGAGGGCATGTGTTACAATGAGCACTGATTCACAATAATGAACCATGGGACACTACATCAAAAACTAATGATGTATGGTGACTAACATAATAATAAAAATAAATAAATAAAAGGCATTATCATCGTGTGAGCAAGTGGAGACAACTGCCCTACTAGAATCTTCTTTTGAATTCAGTTTATTTCTGAAGGGAAGGAGAGAAATGGTACAGTAAATATTGGAGATATTTGTCAAGGGAAGGTTAAAAATATGTGCATTATTGAATTCTTTTCTTGAAAAACAGTTTTCATGTAGAACACTTGGAAAATAAAGAAAAGTAGTACAGAAGAAATCGACATTTACCTACAATCTCAGAAGCCAAGGGCAGCTGCTCCTTTAAGAGAGCTTTTCCCTCTGGGAAAGCTGTGGTCTTGGCGAAGACTTGCCCCCTTTAAGGCCTGGGGGGCGTGGGGGCAGTAGGCAGGGAGAGGGCAAATATCCAAAAGGGAGAGGAGCTGAGTGGTGGGTTACTGTTCATCTCCTTTTCCCTTACCTAGTCCCTCATGTCTAGAAACAGATTTTGCTGCCTACTTCTTTCTTTTCTCCTGGAGCTCCCAATATGACTGAGCAAGGTGAAATGATTCCATGAGGAAAGGAGAGTGGGATAAAGTAAGCATTGTTGTGCACAGAAGTCTTATTTAATTTTTTAAAATAACAATTACTTCTGATTTAAAAAAGCAGAGAACATATAAAACTATCTGAGAAAAGAAGTCTGGGAAAGTAGCGAAGCCAAGGGGTAAGGAGAACAGGAAAAGGCAACAACTCGAGGCCTCCCCGGTGACTTTCTGTCCCAGCCCTTAGGGAAAAAGAAGGAAGAGAAGGGGGCTGGGAAGGGAAGAAGGGATGTAGATAAAGATGGGCTTCTCGGGGCGAAGAGGATGGAAGACAAATGGAGGAAAGAACCGTAGAAAAGGATCTTGGCTGTAAAGGAGCTCAGACCAGTTCCTGAGAGGAAGAAACATTTGCTAAGTCGTTCACCTTAGCCAGGTGGGTGTGCAGCCCTGAAGGTAGCTGCCAAACAGGCTTGCTTGACTTTCGGGGCTTCCACATTCAGTTAGCACAGGTCAATTCCCAGACCAAGAGTGCTTTACTGAGAGGGCTGGATGGTCCCCAAGAACCCGGAGAAAGGGAGGATATGCTGAGTGGAGCGGAGGCATTGTGTTCCATAAAGAAAAGGCAAATTTGAGTTTTTACACCAATGCAAGCTTTCTCAGGCTAGAGGTAGCTCAACAAATATGGGGAAAAAGGGGGCCTTTGAATTTGTAGATTTTATGCCAGCAATTGTCTTAGAATAACAAAACAGCACTGCTCCTTTATGAATCTCGGATTGAGAACAGCAAGTACAGAGGTAGGAAATGTGGTAGGTGGGAAATATGGCTTAAATGTGCTTTCGGCTGTGTCTTCCAGATAATTATAATGGAGACTGCTTCTCCCCCACCCATGCCTGTCATCCTCAGTATTAAATTATGATGATGATGATGATTACCGGTAATTATCCCTTTCATGTATTTGGCATTTTCTACTTTCTAAAGTACTTGCACATGGATCCCTTCACCGTGAGCCTAGGAGACAGGAAGGGCAGGCACTGTTCCACCTGTCTTTGAGATGAAGAGTGAGGCTGCGGTTCCCTTGCCCTAGGTCACACAGCTTGTTAGGGACCCCAGGCATCTAACGGTCTCTAGCTCTCTCCAACTGCATATATGGTTCACTAGAAGGCTAATTATTTCTTTCCACATTTAAGCATATAATGGATACGTATATGGGTACATATATTCCATACATCAAAAATTGAGTTGTTATACTTTAAGTATGTAGCACTTAAGTTTAGAGTGTATCTCTCCCTTCTTCCATCTCTGTCTGTCTCTGTATCTCTGTCTGTCTCTCTCTCTCTCTCACACACACACACACACACACACACACACACACACAGGGAGAGAGAGACTGAGATTCATATTCTGTTGTTCACTTATGGATTTCAAAGCATTTTCCAAATAACAAGACATTATCTCCTTTGTCAGTTATGATGGCTGGAAGTTTTGGCAGGCTTGTCTCAGCTTTCTGTTTTTTCTATGTATTACAGAGAGAAATCTAGGGATAGAACTGGGTATCCGCATTAAATTTAGGAAACCGGATATAGAAGTGTGTGCATGCAAGGTACCACCTGCTTCTCACCTTGGCCAACTGCTGATTACTCTCCATGATCTGGAGCTAATCCCGAGGATTAAGTGAGCATCTGCTCCCTTTGCTGACAGCTGGGTGGGGCTGAGCCATAAACAGAGGGGGTGGATCAGGCTAAAGCAAACCAGCCAATGTGGAGAGAGCAGTGGGGCTTCCCTGAGAGTCTTGGAGACTTGACCCTGGCTGTTCTTGACCCCGCCCTCCTGCGCTGTGCTCCTTTCTGCCCTCATCCACGTCTCAGCCTGGAAGTTGTGCAGGGTGGTGAAGAGCCAGGTCAAACTGCCAGAGTTGGTACCTGCTCCGTGGCTCTGTGTGCACTATGTGACCTTGGGCAGACTGCTGTGGATAAGAGCCTCAGTTCCCTTATCCATAGGAGGGGACCATGGCAGTAATCCACTCCTGAGTCACAGTGCAGATGAGGTGAGACGTTTCCCTTAGAGAGCCTTGGCTGTATTCGCCGCTGGGAAGCACGTCATTCTGCTGCTCCTCTCTCTCTACTCTTGTTCCTTGCTCATCATTTCAGCTCAAGTGCCACCTCCCAGTGTTCGAGTACATACGGATGCTCCTTATCCTCTGCCACATCTTACCTGGACTAGTCCTTTTGGCATTCACCTTGTTAGGGTCATGCATTTATTTTTCTCTGTTTCATGGGTCTGGGTCTGCGAGTTCCTTCTGGGGAGAGTGTTTCAGATCTTAGTTTTCTGTAGAAACATACACACACATACACACACACAACCTGTGGGAAGGAAGGGAAGGAAAGGATGAGGGAGAAATGAATGAAGACACGGCCTTTCTTTTAATCATCTCCAATGTTAGTTTCCAGCCCACACTTCCTCCTCCTTAGACAAAGCAGTCTTGGGGAGCTACACCTGATAGCACAAACTCAGCAGAAAGTCATTCGACAGTAGAAAAAGAGCCCAATTTTGTGATGTGACCAAAATAATGGTGGTAAAGCGGAAGCCCCTCAGTCCCTAGGGGGCAGCGGGACTCTCATCTCCTCTTCCAGGCACGGAGAATGTAAGGCTGTATCTTGACCACTTTCCTGAGATGGAGTGTCTTTTTCCCATAGATTCCATCTCTTCTTGAAATTTCTCCCAGAGATGGGAAACAGGCAGAGGACACACTGAAAGGTTGGGTTTGTCAAAGTGATGACAGTGTCTAGAGTTATGGGTGGAGCTGAGAAGCACCACCAACTGGGTCCTAGGTACCAACAAGAGTACTGCCCTGGCCCCCAGGCATGGCCATGGCTCAGGGGGCCTCAGATCCCCCTGGACCATCCTGGGGAAGTGACCTCGCCTCCGTGGCCTCAGCACTTCATCTGGAAAAGGTAATTACCTAGGGTCTGCTCAGCTCTGACATTAGGTAGCTTGCCACAGCCCCTACCGACATCCCTGCCTCCTTGCAGCAGCTGGTATTTAAAATAATGGTGGTGAGTCATCTCAAAGCGATGACAAAAGAAGGTTGTTCTGATTTATACCTCACAGTGCCTCCACATTCTGGAATCCCGAGAGCTAAGAGAGTCTGCAGAGCAGAACCTTCCAGATACCTGAACTCTATCTACTTTTAAACATCCAAACTGAATTATGTTCTAAAGTTGAAAAAAAAATTAAACATATTTTCTTGGACTTTTTTTGTTGTATTAATATTTTGTTATAATTATATTTTATCTTCAGGAAAGAGAAGGGGAAGAATACCTTGCACTTCTCTGGATGACCTTGGTCCTCATTCTGAACATGAATGCTGCTAGTGAAGGGAAACCCTCGGGAGCTCCTGAGCTCTGCCATGGGTTTGAATTTTCTCCCCACTGACCTCCTCCTGAGTCTTTCCTCACTCCCTTCAGTCTCTAATGGAGTCACTGGGCAGAAATGAGAAGGGACATAGTTTTCATATATGGAGTCCAAGGCCAGAGCAGGACAGGGATTTCCTCAAGGTTAAAGAGCTCATCAGTGGCATTGCTGGAGGAGAACAAGCTCTTTTGCTAGTGAGCCAGTCTTAGAGTGCTCCAGTGCCAGCTTGCTTAATTTGCAAACCTGCATTTCCTTTTCAGAGGGTCTTAAGCCATCCAATTCACATTTCAACGCTGGCTCCTTATTGACTTGATTGATATCGTTGCCGATGAAGACTACCTCATCAGAGAACCACTGTATATCATATTTTTAAATTTCTCAGTCTAGAGAGATTCTTTGGTGGGGTAAATAAATTAAAAAACAAAACCAAAACAAAAAAACAGTCACCTACTATAGCAACCCAAGATCCTTCTTTTGCTTTGGTAACTGGAAGATACCTGGCCAAAATCATATATAAACAGTTTTATTTTTCCTTTTTGCCCACTCTCTTTCTTTCACCCTCTCCTCTCTCCTTCCTTCCTCCCTCCCTTCCTTCCTTCCTTTCGTCCTCCCTTTCTTTCATCTCTTTTTCTTTCTTCTGTTTTTCACTTCTTCCCTCCCTCCTTCTCCTCCTTTTCCTCTTCCTCCTTTCTCTCTCCCTCCCACTCTCTTTCTTCCTTGTTGCAGAGACTCTAATAGCACGAAGCTATTAGATGTGATGCTGCTCTTACACTACTCTCTGCAGGCCAGAACTCCAGAGATTATTTACTTCCTCCTAGTCCTTTGCTGGCAGTATTAGTATACACTATCCATGATGGAGAGTGAGAACTTGGTTGCCACCATGTGGTCCAAGAACCACACTCAGCGCAAAGTGCAACAGAGATGTGGCCTCTCAAGACTAAAAGAGGCAAAGTTTGCATCCTGAAATTGGTGTCTTCTTTAGAAGAAGATGGATCTGCTAGGTACCATGTATCCCTTTTTGTCCAACTCATGTGAAAAGAAAGTATACACTCAGAATATGTGATTATAGGCTGTGGTGGATTTATAATGTTTCAATTTAGCTAGGCTGAATTCCATTTCCTGCATGTTTCTGGTTAGGGTGTGCCATGAAGGAGATTCTTACGAGAGATGTGTTGGGCCAAAGGGAAACAGAAGTCATTTAGTATCTTATACACATGGTCACTCTCTGTTGACTCACCTGTGGTTCTGACCAAGAGCTGGGCCTGCCACTGGTCCACCTTCCCCTGAGTCTTGGGTCAGTTGTGTAGTTTCATCTGGAGACAAGTGTCCTGGACTCTATAGGATACCCTCAAGGTCAGAGCCAATAAGAACTCACACAAATTTCAGAACATCTTCCTAGGCTCCAGCCCATGTTAATGCATTCCAGCTTGTTCTTGCTGTCAATCCCTACACCATAATATAGCTGGCAGGGATCTTGATTATCTTTCCTTTCCACAAGACACCACAGTGGTCCATCACATGGATAGTATTATGCTGACTGGATCTAGCAGTCAAGAAGTAGCAACTAGTCTATAGGCCCTGCAAAGACACTTAAATGTTAGGGGATGGGAAATAAATCCTACAAAAATTCAAGGGCCTCTTGCCACGATGAAATTTCTGTGTCCAGTGGTCTGGAGCATGTTAAGATATCTCTTCCATAGCTGAGGGGCAAGTTGCTGCATCTGATCCCTTATACCACTGAGCAAGGGGTACAGGGCCTAAGAGTCCTCTTTGTATTTTTGAGGCATTATATACCACATTTGGGTGGGCTTCTCCAACCCATTTTCCAAGTGACATGAAAATCTGCTAATTTTGGGTGGGGCTCAGATAAGAGACAGCTCTCCAACGGGTCCAGACTATCATGCAAGCTGTTCTGATACTTGGGCTATATGAACCAGCAGAACCAATGGTGCTTGCAGTGTCAATAGCAGATACAGATCCATTCTCTGGCAAGCCCTTGCAGCTGAATCACAGAATAAACTCAGATTGTGGAGTAAAACTACTTTATCTCTTCATGAAATTATTCTTCTGTTGAGATACAGCTTTGGCTGCTACTGGGCCCTAGTAGAGAAACAACCAACCATCGGCCACCAAGTTATTGTGTGACCTGAGGTGCCCATCACAAATTGGTTCTATATGATCCACCAGCCCATGAAGCTGAGCACGGACAGGTGCTCGCCATTATCAGATGGAAGTGATATATATGAGACTGGGCTTAAGCAGGCTCTGAAAGCACAAGTGTGTACATGAGGAGGTAGCCCAGATGCCCATGGCCCCTGTTATTGCTACACTGTTTTCTTTCTCTCAATCTATGGCCTCATATGGAGCTCCCTGTGATAGGTTAACTGAAGAAAATACTGGACTTGTTTTTTACAGATGGTTGCGTAATGTGCACTCACCATTAAAAAGTGCTTGGCTGCTGCACTATAGCCCCGTTCTGGACGCTCTAAAGACAATAGTAAAGGGGAAATCTTCCCAGTGACAGGCCATTGGACAGTGCCCAGTAAAGATGGCAAGAATGGCATATCTATACCAGCTCATAGACCAGGAACGGTTTTGGTGACTGGTCAAAGACTTGAAAAGAAAAGGGTGGAAAATTGGTGACAAGAGGGTCTGGGGAAGAGGCAGGTAGATAGATTAAGCAAGATGAGCACATAGGGTAAACATATTTGTGTCCTGTGTGAATGCTCTCCAAAGGGTGATCCCAATAGAACAGGACTATAAAAAATCATGTAGATAGCATAGCCTGTTCTGTGGATACCAATCAGCCTCCTTCCACAGCCACTCCTGTCATTTCCTAATATGTTTATCAGCGAAGTGGCCATGATGGCTGGGATGGAAGGTATATATGGCCTCAGCAACATGTACTGCCACTCACCAAGGATAAACTGGTTACAGCCACTGCTGAGTGCCCAATCTGCCAGCAGCAATACCCAACCCTGACATGGCACCATTCCCCCGGGTGAACAGCCAGCTACCTGGAGGCAGGTTGA
Organism: Ailuropoda melanoleuca; assembly: GCF_002007445.2. Classification (NCBI taxonomy): domain Eukaryota; kingdom Metazoa; phylum Chordata; class Mammalia; order Carnivora; family Ursidae; genus Ailuropoda; species Ailuropoda melanoleuca. Next base: position 71,832,026 of record NC_048231.1, read on the forward strand.
TTACATTGGCTTGCTTCCCTCATGAAAGGCATAGAACATTATTCTTAGTGAAAAAGACACTTGCCTTCTATATAGTTTTGCTCCAAATGGTATTTAGTTAAAAAAAATAGGAATTCTAAACACCAACAATAAAACCCATAAATTTGATGCATTTGATGCATTTTTGCCTATAGATGAGAGCACACTGAGAGGTTATTTACAGTAATTTTTGTGCAATTTAAGAAAGGGTTGGTTATCTTATATCCATGGCCACAGTGTGTTAGAATGTTCAAATTAGAAAGTGGGGAAATAAATCTCCAAGGGTAGGCTGGGTTATGCTGCACTAACATACAAAACCAAACTCCTGATGACTTAACACACACTTCTGTCTTTCTGCTGTTATCATAGGTTGGCCTGGGTCTCTGCTTCAGAACCCAGATTGACAAAGCAGCCACCTTCTGTAGTGCTGCCAGTCATGATGGCAGAGAGAAAACCTCATGGGGGTCTTATACTGATGATGAAATCGACTGGTCCAGTCCACATGCCCCAACCCCAATGGAATCAGAAAGTTCAATGCCACCAGACCCAACACTTATTGGTGATCAGAACTAACGAGTACTCTAGAGGTGAGGGAAAGCTATGACTGGCAGGGTCCCGACAATACTGAAGAATGGCAGCTGTTTGTGAGGGAAAAGACAAAGGGAAGACTAGAAGTCAAGTTGCAAGACTAGAGCTATTTAGTTTAGAGGCAGATGGTCAGCTACACAGGCCTGGGTTATGCTCTGTTCTCCAGTATAGTATAACAAATGATGCTCATTTCAGCTCCCACTCATCAAGGAAAAGTAAAATTGTATTCTGTGTGTTCTGTTTAAGAGGGATTGAACACTGATATTACATTTTAGAATTATTTCTATGCAAAATCCCTAATATATTGATATTTTATATGTAAAGGGACACTATGTTTACCTTATTCTGCAAAGACTCCTAATAGTGGCAACACAATGGAACTATCACTGGTTTTGTTCTTGTCATAGTCATTATACCCATACTGGGCTTTATTTCTAAGTGAATTAAGTCACAGGAAGCAAGGGAGAGGCCATAGCCTCATGAGAGCACATTCACTCATTTAAGTCTGTCAGTTGGCTGTTTTTAGCTGTATCAGTTGAGAACGTGTTGGGATGACACACAGCCCTGGATAAGATCGTTTTGAACAATATGAGAAATCAGTGGCATTCAGGCCAAATTAAATCTAATTTACTCTACAAATTGCCAAACTATCAGTCCTATTAAATCTGTTTATTAAAAGGCAGGAGAGTCGGCCTGGGTCGCAAGCTGTGGCTGGGATAATAAGACAAAGATGAAGCCCACTAATGTAGATAAATCATGTTTGATTTCCAGGCTAGAGGTAGCCAATGGGAGGGCTTTCACCTCATCTTCCTTGTCATCCAGAGGTATCTGTGAGCCAGTTGGAATGTCCCCAGAGTCAGGCCATACTGATTGATTTTCATGGCACTGGGAGGCCTATGTCTTTGCCCCCAATCTGGGGTCATTAATAAAACCAACTCCATTTCTCTCTAGTTATCCATTCTACAAAATATAATTTAAGCAGGTCTTTATGATTTAGAGATGGGTGGGATAGGGAGGGTAGAGTAGCAGATAATGGTGGTGGTAGTGGCAGGGAGAGGAGGTTGGGATTGTTATCTTCTGAAATCCTAAAGTGTAGGTAAGGCAAGTAATAGTAGACCTTTATTCTCAAATTACTTGGGGTGATGTACAAAACTTTATAAGATTTTGGGTTGGATTTTACATCTTAATAATGGTGGGTGTACATATAAAATGAGGGGGGAAAGGCAATGCTAATTAAGGCCTTTTTCTCTAAGAAAGACCAGTCTTTGCTTATGGTGTTCACTTGCTTGGAATGCTGTACATCAGGGTCTCCAGTTACTAAATTCTACTCATCCTTGGAGGTCTGTCTTCAGCCCCCTTTAATCTTAAGAAATCTTCTTTTAATATCCCAGTCCTTGGCTTTCCTTCTTTTGAACTCTTGTCCCAATGAATATTTTTTCCAATGAATATTAATAGCATTTGATTTGACAATTATCATATCCTTCACCATACTGCACTTTGATAAATCTTTTTTTATGAATTATTTCCCTGAAACTACAAAGGAAATATGTAGAGAGATCCAGCAACTTGCCCAGGATCACACGATTAATAACTTGTGCTATTCCTAAGCAACCCCTCAATGTTCAATTGCATGGGGTAGTCTGACATTGAGGGGGAAGCAAACTCATCAAGTATGTAAGTTGGAGTCTAGGGACTGGCTAGGGAATATAATGTGAACTGGATTCTCTTGGGGGCTAGAAAAAGCAAGGCACTCCAGTAGGTGTCAAGCAATGGCCCTTCAGCCAGTGTAGGAAGACAGGCTAGGCTGAAGCTGAATGACTGGGTTCACTAATTCAGAAGATTATTCACTTTCATTGAAATTTGGCCCACAAGCACCTTCCACGGATCTGTATCTGTGCCTTCCACTTTGTTCCAGGCAGTCTTCAGCTCAGACAGCCTTTATAGTGGGTACTTTCTTAAAGCTAGGAGTAAGGAGTATGGCTAAGAATAGAGAACAAGCCTTGAGCATACAACCTCAAACCCCAGATCATAATTCCATGGAGTAAACTTGTGGGTTTCAGTTACCACTCATTCAGTACAATCCAGTGATAGGTTCAGGAAACTTCTGGAGGAAAGTTGAGGTGGGAGAAGGGAGGGATGAAAATTGCTCACAGTAATCCAAAGGCTTTATTAGTCTGTAATTAGGAGTGATGGGAGGAAGCCAAGTGAGGGAAAATTTAAGCTGAATTGCAGGAAAAAACGAGTGTCTAACAATGAAGAGTATTCAACTGTGGAGGAGGATGACAGAGACAGAGCAGCGGCAGTCACTCATAATTTCTTTATTGGTAATTTGGTCTCTATATTTTGGATGAAATACATATCTGGGAACCATGCCAAGTCATGCAAGGGATGCCCTTTAACCGGCATTCAGGGCGATAGTATTAATGGCTCTGGGAGAGGAAAATGAGATAATCTTGAGAACCAGCTGAGAATGAGAAGTCCAAAGAACAAGGTGTTCTCTTAGGTTTGGGTCCTGTCACTGCACCTCGTTTGAGTCACTCAGTTGAGGCCCTGTACCACCAGAGCAGAAACCAGTGATCTCTCACCTTCCTCCCAATATCTCTAGAAGGCGTCTCTTACTGCCTCCAGTCTTAGAGAAATCTGAATTCTCAGAATATCCATATTCTAGGAAATGACCATTAAAATGCAACTCTGTTCCATGTAATACATTTAAGTTAGAAGGGAAAGAAGAGCGAAAATGGGGTTTTAAAAATGAATTAAAACATACATAAACAACTTTGCATCACCTTTCTGATAAGATCTACGTATGAAAAGAAACCTTAGGTCGTTTCCTATCTAGGACATTCTACAAGTGTTTTAACCAGCAGCTCTTTCTTGAGTCTCTCACCCAGGTGGGTTTTTATGTACTGCTGTTTTCATGTCAGCTCTTTGTTCATGATCTTTCCAAGGACGTTTGTAATGTGTCCTCAACTCACCCCATGGCAATTATCTGCATTACTCAAACCCTCCAGTTTTCCAAAGTGTTTAACATTTGCTCAATATACACACATACACGCATGTGCACATACATGCCCAAACATGAACATATGCTTACAGATGTCTGCATGCATGTGCACTCACACATACAAACAATAAAAAGAACTCTTTTTTTTTCATTAAACATTTTGAGAGTTCAGTGTTTCTGGGGATATAATTTGAGGAAATGCCTCTTTTGTTTTTAAACCCAATCTACTCGTTCTTCAAATCCATATCCCACATCTATAAAAAGGCACATGTGAACGTAGTCACCACTCTTCTTCCACCCAGAATGCTATCATCACTCAACTCAGTGTATAAGAAGTCTACCTACCCTCTAAGGCTCAAGCCTAGCACTATTGTTACAGAATGTGCTTCCCACCCTCCTCAGCAGGAAGGGATCCCACTTTCTCTGAAATTCGGCAGCCTGGTGAATGTTCCAAGGAGGCTCAACACGCCTGCCTTCTACTGTGGGTCTTTGCTTTCGCACTTTAATGCCCTTACTAGGATGTACTTTCTCAAAGTTGAGGACCATGTTTCACATCGCTTCATACTTTACACAGTACCTAGCAAGATCATTTTAACGCAGTAGATACTCAGAAAGCACTCTTTTTAGAGAATGAATAAGTTAATAATCAGAGGATGATGTTTTTATCAAATCACTCCTCCATTTAGGACATGTTCTTTTTGATCTTTCCTCCAAGGTCTCATGAGGCCCGTGATGCCCCTAAAACCACACATGAGGTAGATCCATTAGATCACTGCTGGCCGTCAACATTCTTTCCTGTCCCTCGTGAGTTCCTTTGCACTGCAGCACCACTGAAGGTCGATTCTTTACCTAGTGCCGCTCTCACTTGGCACTTTGGGGCTAGCCAAGCCCTGCCTTCTCCAGGAAACTTCTTCTGGCCGTTCCACTTTTGATGAACATCCAGGTTCCTTGAATTTTTTATGTAATTATAATTAAACTGCATACCATAGCACTTAACTATTTTCTGTTCTAAGAATGTTTTTGTTTCACTAACTAGATCATAAATTAGTTTAGGGACACATAGAAAAGTGGTAAAAGGCTCTGAACTCCAGAGTCAGAAGCTTGGTCGGAATCTGACTCTGACACTCATTAGCTGTGGGATCTTGAGCAAGTACTTAACCCCTCCACGCCTTCTTTTCCATCATCTCAGGAGTATTCTTGATCTAGAGCACTGTGAACTAAACAGACTAAAATTTGCATATGCCTTCAGGATGCAGGCAATAGAGGCAGAAGCTCATGCATAAAGAATAATAAATTATAGATAGTGGGTCGGACAGTAAAGACTCAAGGAAAAGAGCAAAGGGAGAAACCTGGATGTGCTTGTTGGTCTAAGAGGTCCTGAGTTGATTCTTGAGGAATTTTATCAAGGAAAAGAGCACAGTGTGGAGTGATTCTGAGCCCATGCATGATGTGTGGACAGAAGTGACAAGCAGAGGGGCCTGTTATGACTGGGGATGCATAGGTCTAGATATGGGTTTATGTTAGTGGTAAAATGAAATTTATTCCTTTGAGCACATTGGAGGCAGTTTCCCTTAAGTGCATTGGCCATATTTTCTCAGCCTATATATGTTGTACCTGGTTTTATGACGGCGCAGGTTATAGGACATAGAGACCACCCTGGAAAACATGGCATGTGACTGCTATGCCCACAGATATGCTGGAGGCAAGACAAAAGCTGACTAGACCATTTTTCAAAGCCGAGAAGAAAATGGGGGTGAGTTCTGTTTGTACAAAAATTATCTTCATCACAAGGCAGAAAAAGAGACTTCTGAGGATGCTGTTAGCCTCCAGAGGAGGCTGCATTCTTTCAGTGGGTAATCAAAGGTGCCAGAGAACCATTCAAAATGAGGAAGGTTGCATATGCATTGGGGCGGTCCATTAGCCTCATTTCTTCCAACTCTGTGATGTTAAATAGCAATTAGAACGTCACGCATTTATTTATTTTTCTGGCCCGCCCCTTGGGCCCCTTGAAGTCACTCCATATTTTAGTCTTAATGGGACATGATAATAGAGCCAAGAATTGCAAACCCACCAGATTGGGCAGCTTCTGGGGGAAAGTTGCGCAAAGGGCACATTTTTACCACAGTAACTAACAATTATCTTCAGAGGTTTCAAAAACTGCCTCATAAATGTAACATTCCAATCACATTCTTATTGTTTAATGGGGAGATACAAAAATTCAGCTGACAGGGCTGTCACTTCCATGAAGGTATTTTCATCTGGACTAGGCACTGAAGACACCTTTAGGAAAAAAAGCCCATGTAAACACACTGGACTCATGAATCTGATCCTGACTCAGTGGACCTCTGATCGGCCCTGCACATGCCTGGATCAGCTGCTACTCTGCCTGCCTGGAAATTCTATCCCTGCATTAGGAAGTCCTACTCATTCCTCAAAGTCCAGAGTAATTTGCCTTCCTCCAGAAAAGCATCCCTTGCTTCTCCAGCCCATTCTCATCTCCTTATTCTTTTTTTTTTTTTTCATCTCTTCCTATTCTAATTCCTATGGCATTTAGAGCTTAAGCTTCATAATTAAATTCTAAATTATAGACCATTCTATTGATATTGATAATATGATTTTAACATAATGTGTTATGCACTATTACTTCAAGTGCACAAAGCTCAGATCCCAACTAGAAGCACATAATGAAAAGAGCCTGTTAAGAATAACTGGGGGGTGGACATTTCTGACATTGTATTGGGTCTTTAGGGGAGATATTTGGGCTAGGGTTCCCTTCGATGACATTTAAGCAAGTTGCATGTCTGCTTTGGTTTGTGTATGTGTCTGTGAGCATTTGTTTGAGTTAACTGTTCCATTACTCTAGAAAAACACTCTGGATTACATTTAATTCTAAAATATAAATTGAATGCATATGAAGGGTAAGGTATGTAGTGCTAAGTTTGTGGATGGAGGATAGGTAGGCAGGGAATGGGGAAAAAAAACCAAACTAAAAATGTATCAGAAATCTCATTTGAGATTCTGACTTATCTGTGCATAGTTGTGAATTCTTGACACATAACCATCCCTTAGTGGGCCAGGGGCCATGCGTGTAGAGATCTGTTTCTGATGTGGCCATCAGCACAAAATGACTGTAGCTCTTGGGTCAAGTCACAGACTCCTTTGCTTTGAGATGCCATGCACTCAAAACAGGTACAGAACAATTATTTCCAGAGTGACATCCACAATGAGAACATGAATAAGATGATCCACTAAGGTGTGGGAAGAGAGTGTCAGAACTTGTATTATTAGTAAAAGGATTAAATTTCTAACATTTAATTTTTAATTTGCTTGGAAGCCCTCTTCAGTCCTTAAGCCAGAGTCACATGACTCACAGTGGCCTTGAGGTGACCAGAAAGGAGGGTAAGGATTCTGTAGCACCGGGAATTTGGTGGTGTGCCATCGCTGCTTTATTCTTTCAGTTTATATATGCCCAGGTAAGGGGATTTGTGGATTTATTATCTTCTTTTTAACGAAACTGCCCTTCATAGAATAGAGAAGTGACTTATAATAATCCTGTGAGAAAACTGCGGACTGTAGATAATGCTAACAACACGAGCCCCGGAGAACTGCCTCGTTAGGACGTGCTGGCGCCCGCACTTCTCTTCCTCACTCTGCCTTAGCCCCATTGCCAGGTACAAGGAAGGGCTATCGGATCAGATGTAAAGAAAGGTCAGTCAATGAGCGGGAAAGTAAACACCCTCTAGAAACGGGTGTTTAGAAACGTTTCCATCTCTGTGTGATATTCTTGCCAAAAATGATGATTAAAGTTCTCATATGTGAGAACACATTGAAAATGTCAGGAAAATGTTTCTAACCTGCTTGACTTTAGATAAGCTAGAAATCGACTAGCAAGATTCCAACAAATAGTTTTGCTCTTTGGGTACATAGGACAGAAAAGTGAATGCATGACTACTCAGCAGACCAATGTGCCTTCATCCACGGGCATTGTGTGTCTTCATGAGATACCTTTAACAGTTAGAGCAGCCCTGAAAACCAAGGATCAAAATAAACTGAAATCAGTGCTGGACCTTACAATTGTTCTATCACAATGTATTAAACCAAGACTTTCTGAAATGTGAAGCATATTCAGGCTCAAGGCTTTCTCTGAAAATATTACTATGAATAATATTTTCAATTTCAGCAAAAGGTTAACATTAAATTGTGATTACATAAAATAAAAATGCAAATGTTGGTTTTATTTATTTCTCATTTTTAATTTATATTTTAATGTAAGTTTTATAATGAATGTAACATATTAACTTATAGTTTGTATATATGTACATGCATATATATGTATGTTTATCTATTTTAATTACGGAGGGGCGGCAAGCTGAATTTTTTTTTCCCGATAGGTGTATATGGCCAGAAACTGTTGGAGACCACTGGATTTGAGCTACATAAGCTGCTTTTGAGAGTATTCTATATGACCATAATATTCGTGATAGAGAATGCTATTTGAGAAGCAAAGTACAAGGCTACTGGCCCACATGATTGATGATCAGTGAGGGCAATTAACTGCAAGCAGGTGCCAACAATAGATTTGATTAAAATGGGGATGGTTCAATTTTTCTTAAAGAATATACTGCAGATTCTTCTGTCACCTTAAGAGCCTACTGCCCAAACCCAACTCGCTTCTATTGCCTTGCTACTCAATGTCTGTTTGTGTCAGCCCCCTCTCCAACCTGACTGGATGGCTCTTTGCCTCCCAAACAGAACTGGTGTTGACTCCCCCCGCAGACGTTTCTTTCCTAGTCCCAGTCTGAAGTGCCCTGTCCTCTCCTACTGACCTTCTTGTTGTTTCCAAATCTTGCTCATCCCTCCTGACCAAGGTCAACTCTCTTCTCTCCTTCAATCTTCTCAGACCACTTTAGCCCACAATTTTCTCTTTCTTTTCTAAACTAATAGCAGTTCCTATCTCTGCCACTCATTTGACAATCAAGTATATAATGCATTGTGACAGCTCTGATATTACATTGTGCCATAGCATTATTTCTCTCTTCTGTTTTTAGTTTTATTTTTTTATCTATTTCCTCTCACATTTTTCTTCATAACTGTAACTTCACTCAAACCTCCTTACTGGTAGGGGTCGTATTCCCCACTTCTGATAGAGTCTTTCTCAATCTTTGCTTAGTAAAGGTGTTCAATGAGTATTAGTTGTTAAAATAAAGAATGGGTAGTTCTGTTGGATGGTGCATTTCTTCACCTGAAATTAGAATAACAAAATATGCTCATGGGGCTGATAGAAGGATTAAATGAACAATGAATATAAAGTGCAAAGCAGGGGTTGCTCAGTCTGCCTTCTGCTCAGGTCATGATCCCAGGGTCCTGGGATCCAGCCAAGAACCCCACATCCCACATGGGGCTCTCTGCTCAGCAGGGAACCCACTTCTCCTCTGCCTGTCACTCCCCCTGCTTGTGCTTGTTCTCTGTCAAATAAGTAAATAAAAAAAAAAAGTGCAAGGCAGAGTGCCTGCTGCTTGGTAAACCCTGGCAAATTTTATATTCCTCAGAATTAACTCATTAGTTACAACTTTTATGTCACAAAACCAGGAGCAGTTATTATTTTGAAGCTGTAGTTGGACAGGAATGAATGATTTGAGGCCTGCTTCGTTCATTTTTGCACTTACATCAGTCAGTAAAGGGGAGGTTTTATTTTTTATTTTTTTTAAGAGGAGGTTTTAAATTTGTATTTCAGTGTGCCTTTTCTTCTTATTATATTAATTATTATTCTCTGAAGTTTTCCTCCTATGATCAAGAGGAGAGATTATAATTTTCTTGACTCATTGATAATTGATGCTAATAGTATGATGGTCTCTCTGACAATTCAATACACTGACCACCATGGAAAAAAAAAAAAAAGGAAACACACACACAGAGACACACACACCTGCAGTGCCCTTAATCAGACCTGAAGCTTCCCGCTGACAGATATTTAACTCATTAATTCTGTTTGGCTGTTGGTCTGACACCATCACTATAATACAATATGAAGTGCTAATTATCACAAAATCCAATGATACAATTTACCAGGAGAGAAAAAACCTTTTTTCTTTCTTTATTGGAAGCTGCCTGCTCCTTCTCTTAAATTTGGTCAGCATTTACTGTGATAGAAGACGAAACCACACAGTACCACATTTGCCTTGAGCCCTAACTAATGCAAAGGACAGTTCACTCTCAATCTATGTTATTTTTCAGATAATTCCGCACATCACTGGGTGCTTAAGAGTTTCTGTTGGTAATCTGAGAAGACAAAACAAATCTGAGATCCTGTATCCCCTTGCACGGGTCCTGCGATGCTAAGCAGTGGAAGCCAGTCCCTCCTTCCTGGGCTCTGAATCCATTTGTGAGTACAGGCACTGAAGAGCTGGCCATCCATTTCATCCTATTTCCTAAATTAAATGGGCTGGTCAGTTTCAATATTCCTCTCAGGTCCAGATTTCTTAAAAACAAAGCCACCCTTGCCAGACTTCCTTGGAAGAGTGTGTGTGGTTCCCGAAGTCTGGAAACTGCAAGCTGCCCCCTGGTCCAGGCTGCTGCTCCGAAGCCCACACCTGGGCAGTGCTTGAGAGAATCTCCTGCCTCTCCCTGCAATTGCCGTGGGGTTCTACTAGTCACCGAGTCCTCCTATTGATCCAGGCGAGGTCTGGAGACTCCTGGAAAGGCATTTTCTTTTCCTGTAGTCAGTAACAATCGAGAAGCCATTTTTGTACCTGGAGTTGTCATTAACCTCATCCATTCATATGCTGGGGCAACTAAACCCTGAGTTTACTCTCTGTTTCTTTCCTCCATTTCACCCTGACATGGATGTGACCTAAACCCCTGAGCCCATGGGGGGTGAGTGCAGAGTCAGAAAGGGTAGAGCTGGTGTGAGAGAGGGGGCTGCTGCCTGGAGAGGAGGGTGGGAGCATGGGCAGAGCTGCACGTGGCTCCTGGAGTGAGCCCTCTGCCTGTCAGGCTGTCAGTCTCTTCTGTTTCAGTATCACTCCCTTCACTTAATTCCTTAGTCCTGGGAGCTCAAAGAATGCAGCAATGGGAGAAGAAAGGCAAGGGAATTTTCCAGGTCACAGACCTCCTTAAAAAGTTCACTTTAACTATGTGCAATGAATGAAATATTGAACAGCCGGGATATTATTTTAAAAAGGGATATTAAACAACAGTGCAGGACTGTCTGGTTATATTACAATGCCTATCTTCTCATGTGTCAGCAACAAGTAACGCGGAAGGAGGCCTAATTAACATATTCACAGTGGTACAGGTAGTAAAACAGTTATGCTTTGCATTGCTCAGGATGTTCAGAGCTGAAATAGATAAACTATGTGGGAGACTAGTAATAGGTAATTATTCTCTACTTACATATTCAGCCTCATAATTCTAAATTAAGGTAAGTGGAAAAAGCTTATAAAATATTCAAAGCTCCTTTATCTTTCCTCCTCCCTCTTATTAGAAACTGTGCATGAATTTGCATAGAATAAACTGAGCTCATAAATCAAAGAAGAAACTGCAAGAATGCTCTTTGTAAGTTATAATTTAAGGTTAACTGTAGCACATTTTGCTTACTGTATTATTAATGACTTTCGTTCACTCATGACAAGATTACATATTAAAAATTGTTGGTAGACAAAACTCAGTTCATAATCAATTTGCTTCTTAATGTGAGCAATCTGCGTGCATCCCTACGGCGGAGGCAGGTTTAGCGGGGATAATGGAAGGAGCGCCTTGGGAAGGAAGGTTCTCCCACAGCGGGACTCCCGCAGGGGCGTGATTGGCAGGTAGCTCCAAAGGGGGACTGAGTGGCTGCTGAAGGGCAAACCTGGACGCCTGCCGGCAGCGCCCCCGCTGCTCCCCAAGTCCAGAGTTGGGCTCCACCCTAAACCAGCCTCCTCTCTCCGTCCTCCTCCCCAGGGTGCTGGGTACTTTCCAACACTGGCCGGTGCTCAGTGTCTTTTCATCCTCCCATTCTCATTTACGAAAGTTTGTCACATCTCTTTACTAGAAAATGTACTTCTTTTCCACTATTAAGCAAACTCAATTTCCATATGCTTTCTCAAACAGTTGCCCTTCTCATTTTGTCTCCCCTTGTTCTTCCTCCATTTCACGGCCTGTTTAGATTTCCAGCCAGGCTCTCTCCTTGCTCTTGACTTCAGGGTCTCGGCATTTCCGCTCTTCCTTGGAAAGGCCCCTTTTCCTACACCAGAACAAAGAATCGCCAAGCCTGTCCCTGCAGCCACAGCTTCCTGCCTCCTCCGCCCACCTGGGGGTCAAGTCTTTCATTCTAGTAGATTGAGATGCCCGCTGCCTTCTGATGCACTTACCCTCACTCCCAGCTGGAGAAGCAGAGAGAGGGACAGGATGTTTCCGGGGTTTGCAGGCAGTCAGCATGGGTGGGTTGATATTACACTTAATCTTGTGCTTCAGCCTTGGCTCGGCCTCAGGTAGATTTCTGGAGAGAGACATGCTTGCATGTCTTCTGAATGTGTGGGAATACATCTGGAAATCTCATAGTGAAATGTCACATTGTTCTATTTCATTAGCGTTTTTAATCCTAGCATTAAGTGGCATCCATTTATCTACAGAATGTGTTCAAATCATGTCAAAAGCCTTAATCACATTGGAAACACGTGAGGTTGCAGCTCCTTGGGATGAGGAGCCCTTGATGTAGATACAGTAGTACCTCCACAGTCCAGAAAGCCTGGCTATAGATTCTAAAATATCACACCAGGGTGGAGAGCTGTATCTGATTTGATACCAATTTCTAAGTAACAGGACTGACTTCCTGTCCTGTCCTCTCTAGACTCAGAGGTCCTCAACTCCAGCACCTCGACATGCAAATACTCCAGAGAAATAGGAAATATTCAGAGGGGCTTAATGCAAAGCCAGAGGAGGCACAAAGAAAAAGAATATGTGGTGTTGTCAGAAAAGAATTGAGACTGAGAAACAATTTAGGCCTGAGGTAGCAGGGGGCACTTGAAAGGGGAGGTGATTCAGATGTAAAGAAATTCAGGACATTAATTATATTTAAATTAAATAGGAGAGGTGAAATGAAAAGTCAAAAGGGACTATTTTTTCTTTGCTTGATTTTTAAAATCCATTGTTCTTAGGAGTTACATTGTCACTCTTCTCCAACTTGACTCACCTGTTGGATGACCTCATTAATGTTTGGGTTTCAGCTCTATCTCTTAATCCATGACCCCCACATCCCTAAACTCGGCATAGCCTACCCAATGGAGCCCCAGGCTTATGCTTTCCATGTCCTGCCTTACGTCTCCTTGCAGTTCCCACACAGCACCTCAAAATTACCATGTCCCCCCTTCTTCCCCATCCAAACAACCCCTTGGACATTCTGTCCCCACGCATGACCATCATCCTTCTAGTCCCTGAGCCACCATCTTATGAGTTTTTCTACCTGCCCTGCAGCCGCCAGGCTCCAACCCTCACAAGTCTACCCAACATCTTCTATATCACCACTCAGGTGCAGCCCCTGGGCTTTAGCTTAGCATAGGCTCTCATCTGAGGGCCACTTATCATCTCTTGGTTGGTTCTTTTGCTGAGGTTATTAACCCCCGACCTAACATCTATGCTGCTATAGAATGGTTTTCTAAAACAAACCTTTGGTCATGTCATTGCCTTATTTTAAATCCTGCACTGGCTCTCTGAATGATAAATTTAGATATCTCAGTTGTGGATACATAACCCTTAATGATCCTTCTCACACCTACCTTTCTATTATCCTCTACTTTTCAGCTACGGGCTTCCCTAATTCCAATCGAACATTTCTCTCCTTGCCCGTCTCTGGGTCTCTGTCTCTCTTCTCTCTTTCCTGTAACACATAAATTTTAGGCATTAACTCTTTTTATTTCACATTTAGCCAGAGGCAGAGCTTTTATTTCTGTAATGTTGCCAAAATGTTAATTTAATTCATTAAAAATGTATTGTGCATCTATTATGAAATTCTAGGAGTTGGGGGGAGGTTGAGGAGTGAAGACAGTTGAGTAAAAGCGGAGAGAACAGGAAAACAGAGAAGATCCCGTGGACCTGGAGAATCGTTATCAGCCCCTCTTCCTTTCCAAGAGCACAGCAATCAGAAGCCCCAGGGAATGGTCCTGCTGAGCAGGGGCCACTCTGCCTTAGGACCAGCCACCATTCTGGATGGTCTGACCTTTCTCTGGGTGGAGACTGAGTGATAGATTCAAAGTGATTGGCGCACAAGAGCTATTTTCCCAGTTTTTTAAACTCAGAGGCCCGATACCTAAAATTGACACTTGAAATGGGACTCGTTTTTATGGCGTTTGTTTTTCACCTAGTTCCATAACTCTAGCTGAGCTGCTAGGCTAATTTGCCAAGCCCAGTTTGTCACAGGCCACTGTTTGGTTCCTCTCTTGCCATGAGGTCCATCAGAGGAGAAGGCTTTCATGTTCATTAAAATGTCACATTGCCTTGTACCTTGGAGAGAACAGTGTTCCAGCAAGCCTGGAGCGAGAAAGGTCCATGCTCCCACCTACATGAGTGTTTTGCATTCTCATTTTGAGTGGAGCATTCCCAGAATATGGGGGAATGGGACTTAAGAAGAAAGGGAACAAATGCGGGGGTGGGGTGGGGAGAAGAATAGAATGAATGTATTTATGCTACTTGCTACAGACAGACAGAAAACTGTAAACATTACAATTTGGAATTGCTTGGTAGCTCATTTGAAAGTTACCCTTCCAAAATCACAAAATCTTTCATAATTAATTGTCAGTTGATTGATGCAGATGTATGCCATTAGAGTTCTGAGGGGGTGAGATTAATGTGGACTGAGGCAGTCCAGAGGACCCCGAAAGAGGACCATGACTGAAGTATAGAGTGGAAGGAACAGTGTCGTGAGGGAGTGAAAGCAATGGTGTCTCTTGGGTGACATGAACTCACGCTTCCTTGATGCTGCACAGATGACTGGCTGAAGCAGGAGATAAACCACATTTGGGCAAACTGTCCTTGACTCAGTGCACGTGGAGAAAACCTCTCTTGAGGGTTGTGCTGAAGTCCCCTGGGTCTAGTCCTCTAGCTTGTATTCAACTCTGTGTTTTGTATGGAAGCATATAGAGAGCTTCTTCATTTCCCTCCCATCTAATTCTGTTCCTCTGGAGGCTGCTCACTGCTATCAACACTTTGTCGTGGATTTTTCCAGCTCTCTTTTTATGCATTTGCATATGTAGATATAGATACATATTCATGTATATATGCACATCCATAGAAATTCTAAACCTAAATGGGATCACATCTATATATATACTTCTAATGAGTTGCTTAATTTATTGCTTACACATGTACCTTGATGATCCCTTCTTGTCAGTTGCATTCATTCCTTATAGCTCCATGGTGTTCTATAATATGGAGAACTCAGTATTTATTTAAGCACAATGTTATTGATGGGCACTTAGGTCATTTTCAATTTTTCCTTAAGGCAAACAGCATCTTGGTATCTACAATTTTGGACCAAATATGTGTTTCTCTGTAGGACAGGTTCATAAAAGTAGAATTGCTAATTTTGGTAAAAAGCCATTGGATTCCCACCAAAATATATAACATGTGCCCATTTCCCAAAGTAAGTGTTATTTTTCCACTTTTAAAATTGATATGAAAAATGGTATTTCATCATTGTTTCAAAATACATTTTCTTGGTTACTAGTGAGGTTTAATATCTTTTTCATGTGATTGGTTATTCTACTTTTTCAGGTCTATTTTTATTGTTCCAAAGAAGCCATTTGTCTCATTTCTATTCCTCGTTAATTAGAGTTAAATTGGTTTGACTTCCACTGAATTTTTCCTAACCATCAAATGCCTAAGCCAAGTAATGTGAAAGTGTTAAGTGAGTTAAATAATCAATTGATCAATATGTATTCACTAGGCAATTAATGCCTCTAGTCTGTGCTGGATATTGTTGGGGATATGGCTCTGGCTTTTAAGAAGCTTACATGATCTTTTCAGGTGATAAGACTCAAACTGTAATCAATGACAGTGCCACGGTTTACTAGACCCCAAGGACTGGAGACAACCAGGAAAAAGAGGGGCTCTGGAGTTTGGAGTAGCTCGGAGGGGCCTACTGAAGGAGAGGTAGTTGCACTTAACCTTGGAAGCAGGATGTTGGAGGAAGATAGTGCATTTTAGATGGAAAAATGGCATTAGCCTGGGTACTAAGTGGGTAAATTGTGGCTTTCAAGGGGTAGCAAGGAGTGCAGGCATTTTTTTTTTTAAATTTTATTTATTTATTTGACAGAGAGACAGCCAGTGAGAGAGGGAACACAAGCAGGGGGAGTGGGAGAGGAGGAAGCAGGCTCCCAGTGGAAGAGCCTGATGTGGGGCTCAATCCCAGATCGCCGGGATCATGCCCTGAGCCAAAGACAGAGGCTTAAAGTCTGTGCTACCCAGGCACCCCGGAGTGCAGGCATCTTAAAGCATGGACTATGTTTACCCATAGAATTCCATGAATTCTTGAGCTGCTGTGAATACACCCCCAGCCCCGTCATGCACACAGAGACACTGTTTCAATCAATCCAGCTAGGTGATTTGCCTCTGCTCATTCTTGTAATTTGCCTTTGTGAGGCTGTGTGTCAGGGAGTTCAGCTTCTAGGCTCCTCGTTCAGGGGGACAGATAAGGACAGGGCGAGGCTCCGCCCTTCAGAACTCCACTGTATTCCCCAGGAAGCTGCTGGATCCAGGACCTGCCTGATTGCGGCCCCTAAAGCCTCATCATTTTGTCCAGAGGTGCCATTGCTGCAATTACAATCCAAACCCAGAGTCAATTACTCACTGTGTGAATCACCCCCAAAAGATTGCTTTTTCCTTTTCCATTAGTATCACACATAATTGCACTCTGTATGGTTCCTAAACTCTTATTCCTGACTTCAATGTCCACGAGGATCTAGGGTGATTATAAAGTCCCTTCATCTCCTATCATTGACCTCACTGACACTTTCCATAAAGTTCTTTTACTATTTTCTTCATTAGCAGTTCACCCACCTCCTACCATTAATTTTTCAGCTCCTTGTGAGGAAAGAATCACTGTGTTTTCCCTGCTGTTTTTTCCATATGTTCATCCTTTCTTCTTTTTCTTTGTCTCCTTATTAAGGGGGGATGTTAACACTCACATACCCTAGAGTTAGTCGTAAGAATTGTCAATTTTAATGGTTCCGGCTTCCTGTTTTATAGCCACTATCAACTGCAGACCCCACACTTCCCCATCTCTTGGCCCTCAAGATCACCACAAGCTGCCCCAGGGCATGACCTCTCTCAGGCTTTCTCTCTGATTCCTTCTCAAGCTGCAGCTCACCCCTGCTTTCCCTCTCCTCCTGCCCTTCAGGGTGGCTCTCTTGGACATTGCCTGCCTATGGAGCTTATGAAATGAGAACAACCAGTTCATCATAAATAATTTAACAGCTGCTAACTACCATGACATGGATTACCAAAGGTGAGTCATGGCGAGTCCTCCATAGTAAGAGAGATGGAGAATGAGAAGGAGCAAGAGAGATGGTAGGGTAAGGTATCAACCTACCTAGATGACAGAAGGGGATGGGCAGTCCTCCACCTGCTCTCCAAGGGGATGTAGGAACTCCATTCCATATTTGGGCCAGAACTCACATGCAAAAGACCCAGTCTGGTAAAAAAATTTTTTTTCATTAGTAGGGAATTTCGGGCAGTGGTGATATTTCAAGAAAATCAAAATTGTAGTGGCTCCTAGAGACATTTCACGTGGAACCCATCTACCAGCAAAAGAGTAGAGGGGGCTGAGGCATTCAAAGGGCAGTCAGAGCTGGAGCATAATACAGCACAGTGTGTGAATATTCCAGACAAGAAGGTGAACTTCCAGGTCAGGGCCAAGGGCAATGAAGTCCTGGCAGCCCAAGCCAAGAGACAGTCAATGAGACTGAGTAAGTGGAGCAGGGCATTAGAGTGGCCATGCAGGGAGTGTAAGGGTGTTCAGAGAGCACAGCCAAGTCCAGGGTCACTTAGGAGTTTCGTTAGTTTTTTTCTCCCCAACTAAAGTCTCAGTCTAATTCAACGGGGTTTGTTGAGTTTCATTTCTTGCAAATTGCCATCATCAAATCTTTTTACTTTAGTTTTCACAAAAGGAAGAAAGAAAGAATTGTATTTCTTTCACATTCACGTTTTATCAGTTTACATATTATTTCATTAAAATGTATCATTTTAATAAAAAGCCCCAAATGCCAAAAATATGTTTGGTCATCAACACAACCTGACTTTTGGTGAATATGGAATTCACAGGTGGGAACAAATATTTGGGCAAACCAGAGCCTCACCTCCCAGTCACACACTGTTGGTATGTTCTGGACGTAAAAGCGAACACCAATTAATCCTAAGTGTGAGGTAAGTGTCACCTACCATCCCTCATTCTACTGACTGTCAGCCAAAATAAGGAGTAAGAAGCATAAGGTCCTGAAGGATGAAGGATTGAGAGTTCAAGGAGGGAATGTGGCTGAAGGATTAAGGATGGTAAGAATTGCTTATCTTGTACGTACCTACAAGTGTGTATACAAATGTGTGTGTGCAGGTGCTCATATGTATGGGTGGGTGTACTCCAAAGAAATAGCTTCTGATGTTTGTGAAATCAACTGCAAGTAAAGTGGTGAAGTTAGAGGCCAGATTATAAAGAATTAAGGAGTATTTAAATGGCACAGCAGTAGAGCTAGCAAGTGCAAATCATGCTTCTAAGGAATCAGGAGCCCAGGTAAAGGAAAATGATAGGGAGTTTGGTGGAAGAGCAAGGGGAGATCAAGACAGATTTTTTTTTTTTTTGACGTAAAGAAGTCAAGGTCGCATTTATAGCTGAATGTAGCATGCCGATGGAGAGGGATATTGGAAAAGGAAGAGGAGATAGAATGAAGTGTGGTAGAAGAGAAAATATGCTACAAAAAGGGAAAATAATTCAGATATTAGCACGATGAGCAGGAGAAACCCTAAGACAAAAGCAAGGATGTATAAAAACCCCAGGACAGGATTCTGCAACCTCTCTAAGAAGAGAATGCAGATAGACAGATGATGGATGGATAGATGGATGGATGGGTAGGTGGATGGATAGGAACAGCATTTCTCATGCAGCGAGGTTAGTGGGGGTAATATGTGTACAGTGATGATAAAAAAAGAGGGAATAACAAGAAAGAAAGGTTTACCAGATAAGGAAAATGTTGAAATGTAGACTAAAATATGAAAAGGGATTTTCCAGGCAAATTAATGGGAAGGAAATTCTGGCCAGAGAAATAACAGGTTCGAGTTCACAGAGGTGGAAAATGCAGAATTTTGACTACAGGGTTGGTGTGGCTTCTGAGCAGTGTACTTGGGGAGGGGGATGAGGCTGAAGCTGGACAACTCGGCAGGGACAAGATCGTATTTTAAAATTTTTATTCTTATGATAAGGAGATTGGATTTTACCCTATAGTTTGTGGACCTCTGTCTGCCATTGATTTTGGAAACTCTGATTCATGTCTATCATGGAGTTACAGACATGATGCAATGGGGAAACACTTGGTAACCATAACGTTCTTCTCATGGCATTAATTTCTGCCCCCTATTTCGAGGAGGTCTTTCTGCAGCCTCTTAAAGAGACACACAAGATTTGAAGCATAAAATGGGAAGTCCTTGTTCCATAATTTAGGCCTAATGAGAATTCTCAAAAGATGTATTTTTTTTTGATCTAGAAAATAAGGTCAAAGTGATGTACAGGGTTAAAATGTACAGGCTATCTTTATGTACAATAAAGCATTTTTAATTTTCAGAAAGTAGAAATAAAGGGGAAAATAACAAGGAGGCTTCTGTCTGAGATCCCAAGGCAGACGTAAAAGGCTGGAAGAGAAGATAAATATGAGCTATCGGCAGAGAAGGAGAATTTCTCTCCTTAACCCAGGCAGGGAAAAATGCGTCCTAAGGAAAGAAGGGTTTAGTAAGACTTTCTGAGGGTCCTATGAGTTTTCTTTCCTTTTTTTTTTTTCCCCTTTATTTTTTTTTTTTAAACATCGACCAGAAAGCTTTGTTGTCTAGGAAAGGGTAAAAGGATGTCTGGCTGAATTGGAATTGACAAAACTAGGCAACTCAGAGAGGGCAGTCTCAGGAGCAGCCTTTAACCACAAAAGAGATATTGAAGGCGATGCAATCGATGGAGCCGGAGCGGGCACAGGAGGAAGATGATGAAACCCATCAAATTCGATCACTAGGCAGGAGTGGCCAGCGTCGGCTTCCTCGGCAAGGGTCACTCGATGTCAGCCTCCATTCAGGGGCTTTCACCTCCCCTGCTGATTACTTTCTTAGGATCATAAAGTTTGAGTGTTGGGAGGGAATAGCACATGCTGCCTGCTCCCAACTCCTTTCTGGGACTGGAACACCTTTCATTCATTGTGGCTTACGTGAGTGGGTTTGCTGGACTCATGGGTTACGGAGCTGCTGACTCAGCTGCCTGAGTACTTGACTGGTATGACCTCTCTCCCTGAAGACACATTCATTCATTCATTCATTCATTCTTTCATTCAGTAAAACTGTATTCCTATCTATAGTAGCTTTCAGGAAATCTGGCTACAGATCCTTTGCAGTTACTTACATCAAGAGGTGGTCTCTTTCCCCTGACTGAACACTTGATTTGGCCTAACTGAACAAGGAGATAAGAGACCTGTGGAGAGACACCCCAGTCGTTCCAGTGGTCTCCACCATGTCTGAGGCCAGACATGTGTGCAAATGCAGCTGACTCCATGTGGGGAGAAATGGACTCAGCTGAGCCCAACTCCAAATACTAACGCAGAGGGTTTTTAGCAAACAAAGGGGCTCAAAATAAACACTTAGACAAACACCTTTTGAGGTAGTTTATTATGCAACACCAGCTAACTGATAGGCATCAAAGGACAGATTGAGGAAGACTCAAAGTGGAAGCGATACAGAAATCCCTTCTGCTGAGTCTCTCATGGAAGCCAGAGGCTTACCAAGAAAAGTTTAAGGAGGAGATAACTATCTTAAAATTGTCCTAAAAAATGATCTATGAACATCAAGAATTCAATCATAGCATTCAGGCAGCACTTCAGATAAATGTTGATTGCACTTAGAAAACATCCATCCAAATAATTGCATTGTAGCAAGGAAATAATGGTATGAATGGCATCTATAAACGTACCTATCAGAAGCTAAGGAAATGTGTGTTCTCTGTCTCTAGAAGGAGATGGGGAATGTGTTTTGGTATCTCCGGAGTGATAGGTATGTGTCTATAGCAGAGTGGGATACATCTGGCTATGAACTTGATTATGTGTCCAGGTCACCCCCTTTCTCTCCTGCTGTTTCCCTTTCATCAAACAATTCTAGGATTATGAGTTGGCTTCTGGTATATACTTGTCCACAGGAGAGAACATGCTTATCCATAAACACTGACGTCCCATCTACTTGATACAAGTTATATTTCTCATTGTAAATTAATGAATTGGGCTTCTGTGTTTATAGATTGTCTCAGTAAGCTTGATTAATTCATTTCCTGTGCTACAAGTCTGATTTCAAGCCTGTAAGCCTAGGGTGCGGAAAATGGTAAACTCACCAAACACATGCTCGTTTTTCTTGAATGCCAATCAAGCCCCTGTACCGGCAATACTTGACCTCATTTGCACATTTTCTTCAAACTGTAGCAGAGCCCAGGTCTCCTGATGCTCAGACCAATGCTCTTTTCTTTTTTTTTTTTCTTTAAAGATTTTTTCCTTTTTTGAGAGTGTGAGAGAGGGGCAGAGGGAGAAGCAGACTCCCCGCCGAGCAGGGAGCCCAATGTGGGACTCGATGCTGGACTTGATCCCAGGACCCTGGGATCATGAACCGAGCCAAAGACAGATGCTTAACTGACTAAGCCACCCAGGTGCCCACCAATGCTCTTTTCACTTCTCCATTTGGTTAATAATAATGCTAGCTACTGTTTCTTGAGGGCTCACTAGGTGCTATGCACTGCTCTTAGGGCTTTTCATGGATTACTTCAACCAAACTTCACAATGACTGCAGGAATAATGTATCCTAATATTTCAGATGAAGAAACTGAGAGCCAGAGAGTTTAGTAATTTTCACATTGGTAGAAAGAACAGAGCTGGGACTCAGACATAGGAAGTATGATTCATAATGCTTATCTGCGACCACCAAGCTACATTGCTTATCCAACCAGGGATGAGGCTGTCTTTTTTTCACACCCCTTCTCTTTAAGAAGAAATCCAGAACATCTCCATTCATCAGATTAAGTCCAAAGCCCTCTATATGGCTTTAAAGGCACTCTCTAATCTGATCTCAATCTATTGATAGAACTTCAACTCCTATGTTTCATTTAACCTTAACAATTACTTGGAGTGCTTTATATGCCAGACATCAAGATCCATGCTGATAGAGAAAAAGAGATGAATAAAAGTTTTTATAACCGAAATAGGCAGATGAAAAACAAACCTATGAAAATATAACTAACAAAACAAGGCAGAAAGGAAATGATGCTGTGAACATTAATAGCAAAAGAAACTCACTTCTGAATTGGGGATGCTGATGACTTAGAGAAGAGATGGGGTATAAGGTCACTTCAATGAGGACTATACTAGACTGAGAGGAAGAAGAAAACAATTCATTACAGATAAGAACAGAATAAGCAAAGACAAGATCTTAAAAGAGCCATGGTCATTATGGGAACAAAAATGCACAAGTGTGATAAGAACAAGGACTATGATTGCAGTTAATGTGAAAAAAAAAATAGATCACAGCTGGGTTGTAGACAGTTTAAGAGATTTAGACCTAAAGTGAAGGTGATCTGAGAAGAGAACTCACATATTGCGATTTTAGCACATTCACAATGAGTTGATGGTTGAAACCTTGAGAACTGGGAGATCTTCACTGTAGACTTCCAAAGGGGATTGGTGGTTGAGAGGACTATCCTTCAGCTCCCTGTTCCTACCTGATAATCTGGCAACTCTGATGAAGAATAGTGAGATGCTATGGACACTAACTAAATTGGTTTCCTATGGTGCATTCTGGGTCTTAACATTGATTTGAAATTATCTCAGTTGATGATTTCCAGGATCACATATGTTTGTGACAAGCCTAGTATTTATCCCTCTTAAATGTTTGTATAAAGCTCAAGAAGATATTAAATGCTTTGAAAATGTCTACTTCACAAAAATGTATTTAGCTCTATTTAGTATAGATTTTGTTTTTGTTATGGAATTTCTCTTGATTCTTGTAACCACTATTACCATCACATGGGTTAGGGTTCCCTTCTGTTGAAGTTTTGGAAACCTTCCATTTAATTAATGTCATTCATGAAATACATTCTACAATATGCCTTATCACTTTTAGGGACAGAAGACAGAGCACACAACTAGCAATGGGGCAGCTGAGCCCTGTCCCCCATGACTGGCCAATAGTGTGACTTCATATGAATAATGGAATGGATCAACCTTTCCTTATAGGATGAATGGGGCTGATGACTTCTTATTCTTCTCCAATAAGCACCACAGGATTTAACTAACATACTGATAGTTTTATATGTACAAGAATAGTTATTGGTTTTATAACTAAAGTTTTAGTCTGAGTACTGAACCAAGTCAAGACTGTGTTATTGTTATGAACAGATAATATATCTGTACCACCTTCTCTGGACTCAAGTGACCTGAAATAAGCATGGCTTCTGCCTTAGCTCCTAATCTTGAGTGATCTAAGAAAAGAAGAATGAACCTTAAGAATAAGAAGACATATTCCTACCACTAGTTGCCCTAAAAATGAGCTGTGCACAGGTCCTGGATTGGGCACCTGGGAAACAGTGGGGCTCAGGGATTAGCTCTGTATTGACTGAGGCAAGTCAGGTCCCTTCCATTTGCTGTAGTTATAAGACATTTGGAAAGAGGATTTTGGATTAGACCAGGGTCAAAGTCCTCTCTTGATCTAACACTGTATGACCCAGTTCACAAAACCATTGCTCTACTCTCATGGCCATGAAGAAGGGGACTTTTGGGAATGTTGGAGAGTTTGGAATCCCACTTCATTCTGAAGAGACTTTGAGTGTTTCTTACCTTGCCTCCTTCCTCACACGTGTAAACTTTCATTACAGCAAAGAGTCCAAATTAAGCTTGTGAGTATGAGACCGGAAACTTGGAGGTTTTTATGATTAATATCCTAGTAAGTCTCCAAAGCCCATCTCCAGTGATTTGAGCCCTGCTTGCCTTCTCTGGACCATTTATCCACTCTGCTCTTGATACCTGTGTACCGCCTTTGAATTCACCTCCTAACTACAGAGGATCTGCCATCGTAGCTCCTGAGCTCCAGAATTCAGGGACCACCATAACTTGGCTGCTCTAAATCCCAAAGAGGCAACCAGAGCTCCAAATAAAGAAATGTAAAAACTGGTTTTGGCAGCTCAAATGTAGCGACCTCAACTTGTCTTTCGGCTTTTTGTTTTTCCCTTTAGGTGCGTTATCAACAGACTAATGATTAGGGAGGTTTGAAGAGAGTTAGAAAGGTGGGAATGTAACATGCAAAGGGAATGGTCCCATGGATAACAGTCTTTAAGGGAGGTTCTGGTTTTAAAAAATGTGCCAAGTTTAGGAAGTAGAGCAAATATTTTATTCTTATTGTTGCTTCACTAGGACTGAGAAATCTTCTCATAGAGTGTCAGTGAGATAGTCAACCAACCCCAGGAACGCCAATATGTCAAAAGGAAACCTTTTCCCTTCAGCAAATAAAATATTAAGAGGGCTCAACGAAAGCCAGTGGGAAGTGGCCTGGAGAAGGAGATGAAAAATTAATTTTAATGCATGGGAGACTAAGTAATTCACTTATTTCACAACCTCAATCAATTTTAATATTTTAGTATTTAATGTGAATGTGGTGCCTCTCCAATAATATTTTAAAAGTTGTTTCTCCCTTTTTGGCTTTTGTTCTACTAGTACTTTCTATTTTCTTAGCCATTTTTCTTCCGTGTCTTGATAGGGAGGTTCCAGTGGATTTCACATTACTCAAGGCAGGTATCTACCCTCTCCACTTCTTACCAGTTTTAAAAGTTATAAAATTACTAAATTGGGAGCAAAGGCAGAGGGGAAGACCCCAAACCAGCTTTTAGGCAGGCTGATTTTTGGAGAGGCCGCTGAACCCCAAGAGCCTCTCAAGTCTTCTGGGACAGGCCATTGTGTGGAGAGCAAAATGGAGTCATTTAGTCATTAGTTGCTCATGTATCAGCCCAAGAGGGGAAGCTGTCTGCCTTTCTCCACAATTTAGACACTTATCTTACAAATTCACCAAGCTCCGTGATTCTGAACAATGCCAGCTGTTAGGGAGCCATTTCCCTGGCATTTTCCCCATAATTTGATTTGAAAGGAAAAGATTAAACTCAGTCCGACCCAGAACTGTCAGCCCAATGCCCTCGAAGAGTTTGACAGGAAAAGAAAAGGAAAAAAAAAAACCAACCTTGCAGACTCTTAGATGAAGAAATCACCTGTACCTGTGCATTAAGGAGGACAGTAAGAGACAGACAATGACAAGAGGCATAGACCAGACAATGAACATGGATAGAACCAACCATGGAGATTTCTCCTCCCAGAAAGATGGATTAAAGTGAAGGCTAAACTCGCTGTCCTTCTTAATTACCAACTTTTGGGTAATGTTAATTTTAGGGAGAAAGTTTAGATTGCATTTAAATGGTGATCAGCTGGTATGAGTATGCTAGCATTTTAGATAGTTATAACAACCAAGTTTTCCAGGTTGTGGTGATACCCCTTCCAATTCAGTAATAAGCATTCTATATATTCTTCCAAATCTGGGTAAGTACAGGTGTCAGAATGTTTATACTTTGTTGAATGCTTGTTTTACTTAGCTCTCCACTCACAAGAATGATTTAGATGATAATCTTACCTGTGCTTCTCTGGTAAGACCATTGATTCCTAGAGAGGTTAACTTGCTTGAAGTGAAGTAGCCAATAAATGCCATAGCTGGGTTTTGGTCCAGCTTCAAATCCTGGAGACTGCATCAATGTATTATCCATTGTCCCTGTAAAAAGCAGTGGAGAAATGTTATAAAAATTCTAATCCAATAGTATGACTTCTCACTTATACTACTGTTCATATTTTTTCAAAATATAAGCACCTTAAAATATCCTTCTTGAACTTCATTCCATTGCCGTTCTGCCCAGGACTGTCTTTCATTTATTAAAGGACACTTTGAGGAGACCACCATTGCCTCTGTTAATACCACCTCTCAATACAGGAGCAACTGAAATATCTCTAATTTCTTTTGATAAATAAGTCAGTGTTTAATATCAAGAAATGTATTATATATTCCATATCCTAACACAACATAACATTTCTTTCAGTTTAAGAATAATCTAATTTCCCTTATTTCACAGATGAAGAACTAGACCTAGACATGAACTTCCCAGCCACAATGCTCACTGGTGGCCAAACCAGAGCTGGATCCAGGACTCCTGTACCCCAGTCCCTTGATTGTCCCAGTGTTCTAGTCCAAAGGCATTAATACTTTCATTTTACATCATTTCCTAGAGTAATGAGACCCATAGATGTAAATATATATGTTTATACATATGTATTTATAAATATAAATTTTACTATGTACATTAGTACTTTTATTTTTCTCCCAACTTTACCTTTTTTATGCAACATTTCATGTTTTCCATGTTTTTGACAATTAAGACTTAAAGTCTCCCTGTTCCTTCATTCATATCTGTGCATAGGACAGTTCTGACAAAACATTAAGTCTTCATTAATTATTTAATGATTGATTAATCCTCTTTGAGGTGAATTTGCATTTATAATTTTAAATTCCTCAGCGTGTCATTTTTTCTTATTTCCTATCTATTTATTTTTTATTGGTAGACTTCCATCAAACTCAGAGGTCATCTTGTGCTGAGACACCGAGAGCCATATTCCAAAAGCAACTAGGACACCATAGAATTTGGTACTGTTAATAACTCACTTGACATTGCTGAAAGTTACTCAATCTAAATTTCCATTCCCATATGCCAACATGCCTCCCAATGATCCAAAGTAATGAAACTGCAGTAAATAACAGAAAAGCTTGACTTAAAACCCAAGGGGGTGCCTCTGTCTTTATTCTGAGTCCTTGAACTTGGTGTGAGGGAGTGGAGACTTGGTGGGAAAGGAGAGACCCACAGGAAGTTGTCAACTGAGAAAGTATTAAGGAGAGATGATATGAAAAAGAAGGATAGTAGAGAGACTCCAGATTTTAATAGGGGTTTGCATTTACTTGGGTTCTTAAGTAATTTATTTATTAAGCAATGCGAAAAGATAGAATTTTGTTTTTCAGAATTCCCAGAGACTGAAGGGCAGGTGAACCAACTTATAACTACAAAGTGCAAATCATTCCACCCCAAGGGTAAGTGTGTATGTGTGTGTGTGTGTGTGTGAGAGAGAGAGAGAGAGAGAAAATGTGTGTTTCACATGAATAATATTCTTGATTCATTTAACTGCTTTGTACTTGAAAGGACATAGGATAGCTTATAAAGATTCACAGACTATAACAACATACGATACTATGAATGGATAAGAAGAATAGACAACAGAAGAAATTTAAAATGAAGCTAAGAATGAAGCATATATAAAATGTATATCATACCAAAAAGCATACATTTGATGTAGGCGGTCAATAGAACTCTAGTGTCAAAATGTTCTGACATTTACTACCTCTGTGACTTTAGACAATTTTGTTTTCTCATATTTAGACAAGTTGGACATGATTTTGTATGTGCTGTGTTTTCAAACACTTACAAGATGTTATCCCTGTCCTGTAGGATCTGGCAGTCTAGATGGGAAAACAAGATTTACTCAATGGAAACAATTAAATTTACTCTTCTAAATATATCCTCACACATGTTCCATCTCACTCAAACCTCCATATATTCTTCTCTGCTTCTGGTTTAGCCAACCTGATGTCTGTACTCCTTTCCGTACCACCTTGTGGAAGGTTACTGGAAATAACAAGAATATTCTGATTTGTCACTCCTTGCTTCAGATGAATAACAGGTTCTGAGTATTCCCATCATCACTGATTGGAGGGCATCTTCACCACTTTTGGCAGTAACCATCTGTTGTTGTGTTGTTTGTTTCTGTGTTACTATTTTTCTTTTGACCATAGTCTTACCCTGTCCCAGTTTTTTCTCCCTCCCAGGTCCTCCCTACATCTACATCACCCAGTGCCCTTGGCATTGTGTCCCTATGTTACAGCCTTTGTCATTTCTATCACTCTGAATGGCTGCATTTATTCTCACCCCTTGGGGTTTTACTCTCATTTAACTTTGACACATATCTTCATTATCTCCCTGAGAGGAACTCCAGGGGCCTAGAATGAACTGCTGAAAGTGCCTCATACAGTTTCCCAGAGGTGATAGCAATTGGGTGATGCAAATTTTACAGAGGAGAGAATTGTTAGATCTTGAAGGAGCACAGCTGTGAGGCACTCTTGGTACTCACTATTGAGAAGAAAGCCAGTGCTGGGATGGACTGGAGCTGGGAGAAATTAGGTCTACCCTAGGGTTCCAAGTGGGAAAAGAATGGCTTCTTAAGGCCCACTGCTCAAAAGTGAGTAATAATTCTACCTGACAAAATATGAAGTTTGAGTCCAAGGGCACTCTATCCAAGAGGACAAGGCTATAGAGATTTCGGGGAAGAAGTTGGGTTTCAGTTATTACACAAGATATTGATGGCACAATGATGAATATGACACAGATCAGGTCTTATGGGGCACTCAGTGGGTCATGATCAGTCATCTCTACTTAAATAGCTATCTGCAAGAATCCTGTGTTTTGTTTTGTTTTTTAAACAGGATTGGAAATGAATCCACGTAAGTACAGCTGTGTTCTATTGTCAGAAAAGTTCCTATTTAAATATTTTAGATCATAAATTCATGAATTTTTAAATGTATGTTTTACCTCTTTAAGAGGAGTTATTGAAAATAATTCAGATTTTTATTGAATTGTCAGAGTCATTATAACAAAATACTTGGTGTTACATTTTTAACCATGGTATTATTGGGAATTTTTAATGTCAGTAGGGTTCTCTAAATCTACTATCAATGACCCCATATTACAGTGAGTTTTGGCTTCTTACACACTGTTTTCCTCTCATATCTATATCACAATAATATCGCATAAATCTTTGTGTTTATGAGTATATACAATATATAGAGACATATACACACTTTAAATACTTTTCTCAGTTTGTAAAAATAGATGTGCCATCAATTTTGAGAGTCTTTAAATCTCCAAAGGTCAGTGTTTTTAATGTTACAGTTCTAAGTTTATATAATCAAAGTAAGATTTTTTTTTTTTAATGACCAAGAGAAGTTCAGGCCACTCAGTTACCTGGAGGGTAACTGGAGTGGTGGAGTGTGCACAGAGAAGCTGTTATCACCTGTATTTTCACTGTAAATGGCAAGTCCAAATGCAGATTCTCCACTTGGTCTTGGGAAAACAGATATAGTTGGGGAAGAACGCTACTTGCTTGAATCTGAAAACAGTGCTGATTATGAATTTCACAGCCTGCCAGGTAATCCGATACTGTGGCTTGGCAATGGTGCTGTTCCTGAGGGTCTGGAATTTTGTGCCCTTGCGCCATCCCACTTAATAACTCCTTAAGCATGGATTGACACTGGGATATGGGATAAAAACATGTCTGGGTGTCTCAATCTCATGTTTGTCTTGGGATCAAACATTAAGATTTAGAGACGTCCTAAGAGATGAATCACTGGAATAAGAAGAATGTTGATTGTTGTGTTTTGCTTGTCCTCAAACTGAGATGGGAATGAGAAGACCAGCACCAGGAAGATGTCTAGAGTCCGCAGTGGAGCAGGAACAGATAAACATCGTACACGATAGGAGTGGCAAGGCTAGAACCGAAGAGTGATGCCAAGGATGTCACTGGTTGTCTGAAAAGGGGCACGCCAAGAACTCAGTGTAAATGTACTGTAATCAGCATTAGGAAATAGGTGAAATCAGAAAGCTGGAGGGAATATGAGACTCAAGAAGTTAGGAGGAAGCTATCATGTAGCCTGACTGGTGGGCAATAGTCTTAAACCTGTCCCTTCTCCATTCATGCCATAGGCCCTCCTTGAAGCCTGGTTCAAATAGAGCTCCACATGGACTTTTTCAAATATCAGTAGATAGCAGCCTCTCTTGGAGGCCTTGTTAAACACATGAATGCTTCTGTCCAAAACCTGATCTAGAGGTTAGAAAAAGTAAATCTCCTGGTTTAAAAGCTTTTTGTATAAAGGGCCAATAGTAAATATTTTAGGCTTTGTGGGCCATATGATCTTTGTCATAATTACTCATCTCTGCTGTTCTAGCATGAGAACAGCCAAACACAATATGTAAATAAATGAATGTGGCTGTGTCCCAATATTTTTTTTTTTTTTTTTTTTTTTTTTACAAAACAGGTGGCATGGTAGATTTGGCCTGTGGAACATGGTTTCCTGACCCCTGGTTTACAGCAATGGTATTCCTTCCCCCAACACAATAGCCTAATGTATCTTGAAAGAAAATTAGCAAAACACAGGCCTTCAAAATAGAAAGCCAGATGTTTCTCTTAATCACCTACAGTTTTGCAGATGTTATTGTTGGTGTTCAATATCTCCATGTATCAAGGTTGCTGAGATATGGATGTACAAAATGGTGGCAGCAAATATAGTTTCTTTTGGAAGCTACAGGAAAGGGATCTCATTTCCCCAAGTACTCACTTGCCTGCTCTCATGTCAGAAATTGTACCTTTAGTAGATCAATTCAATTCATAGCACTGATATGTCTCCTGATGTTGTATGCAAATGAAATAAGAGAATAATTGTTTCTACCCTCATGGGGCAAGAAAAGCAAATTTCCTTTTGACAACTTAAATACTCTTGAGAAGGTAAGCAATACTTATCTACAGGAAAAATGGGTTGAAGACAGAAATATGGAGATTATTTTAAGCTAGCATTGAGCATTAACATCTAAGTGTAATTGTTCATACAATGCTTTCCATGGGCACGTGTGTGCATGTGCGTGCATATGTGTGTGTGTGTGTGTGTGTGTGTGTGTTATGTAAGCTGTGGTTGGGAAGGCAGTGGTGGAATGTATTAAAGAAATGGACAGCACTGGAATGACATATTTCCAAAGGCATTTTAGTGAGAACTCAGCTTCTCCATTAGCTCATCTTTCTTCTCCCAGTGGGGTGTAATCAGTTTCTTGATTAGCATTTGTAGTCACAAGGATTGCAAGTTGCTTCTATGATTCTCAGGGACTCACCAGATCATCTCAGAAAGAGCCAGCTCTTTACAGCCACCTGCCTGTCTCTGCGGGCCCTGGACTCCTGTGAATGTGCCATAGTCAATTGTAAGAAGGTGACAAAGCTGATGTTTGCTTTGGGGGACTCTTATCTATGACTTCTCCTCTATGCCCCTCTTGAGCTTTCTATATTTTTGCCCCCTCTGCACATTGGCCCTATACCTGCCCAGAACTCCCAGCCCTTTCCCAAGTCCCTTATTTTTCACCAAAACTTAAACCCAGTTAGCCTTTCATAGAAGGATATTGTGTTCTAAGATGGGACTTGACTTCTGGGAACAACTAATTTGATAACCCGATTGAAGATAATACCTTTTCAAGTTATTTGCATTTTTTTCAGTTAAGATATTTGCATTTTATTGGGGGTTTTATACTCTTCTCTCATAAGGATTTACTAATTGGAAATTTCATTAGAAGATGGTCTCAAACACCTCTGCTGGAAAGGTTCTGAATCAGAATGCTATAGTTAATTGAATGCCAGGAGACCTGCATTTTTGTCATGTCTCAAATTACTAAATTAGTTATAAAACTGTGTTCCCATTATGCATCTCAGTTTTCTCATTCTGTAAAATTACAGTTTGGAATTACATGATTACTGCTTAAAACTCCAGGATAAGCTAATTTACACTAAAGTATTAATGACTGACAGTAGTTTAATTAGTTAGTTATCCAGATACAGCAGAAATTTTGTAAGATTTTACACCCCAAAGGTTCTGTGGTACTCTCATTGTACATGCCATTAACAATGTAGAGAGCTTTCTTGTTTCCTTTAAATCACACCAGCAGGCTCAAGCTGCAGTTGAGGCAGACAAAAATGGCCAGGAAGTTGTGTTCTGTTAAGGAGAGATGCTTGCTATGATTTCTGGGAAGATTTGTGGTAGAAAAGGACCTCGAACCAACATGGAATAATCAGGCATGTCTCTTTTTAAAATTTTGCATATAGTATCAGAAGCACTGTAAATCTTCCATAATTAATAGGACTCTTCACTTAAATGGCTGTTTCCTCTGAGATGAAAGGTATAATTCTTAATGTGTTATTCAGATTCATTTATGCTTCATGTCCTCGTGAAAATTAATAAAAGGAAAGCTCATTTAAAATGGAGTCAGGAGGCCAGCAGGGGGAGCTTTCAAGACCCAGCACTCTGTCAGTTACAGACCCCAACAGGAAGAGAGGTACCTTGCACTTCCAGTAGGAAGTCTACTTTACTACTCAAGTAGGAGGAACACAGACTTTCTCCTTGCTCACCAACAGCCCAGCCAGTGACAGACTGTCTCAACTCAGCCAATGAAAAGCCACTATACTTCGAGCTCACAGTTTATACCAAGAGACGTTTTGTTTATGACAAGGGCTCCCAACTTTGCCCTTTCTTCTCTAAAGGAGCATTCCTCCTGTTCTCCTGACTTGCCTATGGTTTTATTGTAGCTTGCGTGTCCTGAATTGCAATTCTCTGCTCTTCCCCCAAATAAACCCATTTTGCTGGCAAACTAACTGACAGTTTTATTTTGAAGGTTAACATCTTCTTTCAATAGCTAGTAATGACCACACTGTTGCAGGTGCTCTCCAAGTACCTGGGCTAGTGAACAAAGTCCATAAAGTCCTGACCTTATGGCTTCTGCATTCTGACTGGGACAGGCAAACAATTTACAACTAAAAGCTTACATATGTCACTCATGAAAGTGTATTCCAGAAAAGAATGAAGGATAAAACAGAAGAAAGAACTAGAGAGCAGTGGAAGATAGATGCTATTCTAATAGGGAGGCCAGGAAAAGCTGCTTTGAGCAGGGGACATTTGATCAGATGTGAAGGAAATGACAGGGGGATCACATGGGATCTGGGCTAGAGGGTTCCTGGCAGATATGATCTGTTCTCATATACTGTTCCTGACTTTTCATGATCTTCCCTGTGCTGATTCGACTCTTCCTTCCTGGACTGTCTCCTCTCATCACTCATTTTAAGCCATCCCTTCCTCTGTCCAAGGTTCCCTCCTGGTATTTATAGTTGGTCCTCATTATTTGCAGGTTCTTTTTTTCCAGTTCACCTACTTGCTAAAATTATTTATAATTCCCAAATCAATACTCATGGCATTTTTGTGTTCATTTGCAGACATGTGCATGCACAAAGTAGCAAAAAATTTGAGTCACCCTGTGTATACATTCCCAGCTGAGGTTGAACAAGGAGACGCTCTGCTTTCTTATTTTATCTCTCATTCTGTAAACGAGTGTCTTTGTCATGTTCTGTTTAGTGTGAAATTTTTAATATTTTTGTGCTTTTTGTTGTTGATTTATCTATTTAAAATGGCCCCCAGGGGCGCCTGGGTGGCACAGCGGTTAAGCGTCTGCCTTCGGCTCAGGGCGTGATCCCGGCGTTCTGGGATCGAGCCCCACATCAGGCTCTTCCGCTATGAGCCTGCTTCTTCCTCTCCCACTCCCCCTACTTGTGTTCCCTCTCTCGCTGGCTGTCTCTATCTCTGTCGAATAAATAAATAAAATCTTTAAAAAAAATAAAATACAATAAAATGGCCCCCAAGCAGAACTCTGAGTTACTATCTACTATTTCTAAGCAAAAAGGCTGGGATATGCCTCATAGAAAAAATACGTATGCTAGGTAAGCTTTATTCAGGCATGAATTATAGTGCTGTTAGACATGAGTTCAATGTTAATGAATTTTCAATGTATATTAAAGAAGGTGTTTTTATTTTTTAGTTTTTTAGAGGGGGTAGAGAGGCAGAGGGAGAGGGAGAGAGAAAATCACTCTCTGACCTGGGGCTTGAGTGTTTTAAAGTAGAAACATACATAACACAAGATTATTCACTGATTAGGTGATGAAAATGTTGTCAGAGGCTCATAGGAACCTAACCCTGTTTTTACCCTAGGAGCAATGGTTCAGCATTTGTGAATTCAGTGTTCCTGTTGACTTTATAGAACATTAATTACCACAGATATTAAGAATCAACTATAACTTCTAGATCTTACCTCCAAAGATATTTATTTTAGGGTACCTTATATTTTAATGCCCAATTATATTCTAATTAATGCTGCACTATATTTGCTTTTAAGCTCTTCTCCAATTGTTTTCTGCATTTTTTTCTGATCTATCACTTTGGCTAGCTCCCAATCATTGAGCATCTACTATGTGCCCAAAATGGTTATAAAATTTTCATTGGAATGGCCCTGAAAAGTAAGCATTAGGAGGCCCATTTTGCAAATTAAAACACTGAGACCTGAGAGGTTCTGAGATTTACCCAAAGTCACCATGCAAATAAAACTGAAGAGTCTGGATTTGTTCCAAGGTTTGCCTGGCTCTGAAGCTTTTATGTCTTGCACAGTTCTGGGTCCTTGATAGAAACTCAGTGAGCTAAAGAGAGTGTAACACAAAAAAGACAAAAGAGGGAGGGGAAGTCAAGGACAATTCATGCTTTGTGTTGGTTGGTAACAAAGCTATTTTTCTCTCTGGAAGAAAGAGATGAAAGTTCTGATATTCAAATGCTCACTCACCAGGCACCCTTCAGAATTCCCATCCATCAGCTGGCAAATGGACACATTTTAACAAGCACAATTGCAACAAAGCAAGTTCTGGCAACAAAATATGCCTCCACTAATGATATTCAATTGTTCTAAGAAGACAAAATGGTCTGAAGTGTAATGAGATGCCAAACACACAAACGCACAAAACAGGCTGCTCATATTTAAGTCCTTATGTTTCTTGAAGTGAAAACTCATTTTAAGAAGATTATGGTGCATATATTATAAAGTGGGATGATATTCCACATTCATGCCCCACTGGGGCCCTGACTGTATTAAAAAAAATGAAAACAAAACCAACAACAACATTTTGTTCCCACACAAGTACTTCGCTAATAGGACATGTGACGTGGTAGTCATTTGTTTGGGTTATTTTTATTGCAGCCTTTATGGAAGAATTCACTCTTTTGAAACACAACGCGTTCAGGAAACTTTTCAATCAGGCTCCTGAGAGTAGGAATATCCTACAAACAAGTGGCAGCAGGTCAGGGCCATAGGAATAGAATTCTAATTGATGAGGTGGGGTGAGAGAGAGGGAAGGGAATAAACTTTCTAGAGATGTGTCCCACTCCCCACCTTCTGGCAAGAACAAAGTAACGTTTACCGAGGCAACAGCCAGATTTTTATCCTTGACCAAATTCTATTCAACATGTTTATCAGTGGCAAAGATCCATGGTTTCAAACATTTTATTATAAGTGAAAGCCTTTGTTGTGATGAAATCAGTCTGAGGAATGTAAATAAGTAAAACATATGAACCAGAAATAATATGCTGAAGTGAGGGGCTTGTTTTCCAAACACTTTCTGTCCCCGTTTTTTTTTTTGTTTTTTTTTTTTTTTNTTTTTTTTTTATTTATTGGACAGAGATAGAGACAGCCAGCGAGAGAGGGAACACAAGCAGGGGTAGTGGGAGAGGAAGAAGCAGGCTCATAGCAGAGGAGCCTGATGTGGGGCTCGATCCCGGAACGCCAGGATCACGCCCTGAGCCGAAGGCAGACGCTACCGCTGTGCCACCCAGGCGCCCCACTGTCCCCGTTTTTTTAGTAGCAGCTCTGAGGGGCTTCTGGAAATCCAAGAAACTGTGAAAATCACTGATTCCGATGAATTGAGCTATTTCAGTGTCCAGGAGAGATGAATGGAATGGTTAAAGGAAGGGTATGTCAGGCAGGGCAAAAGAAAACACTTGGTATGTTTCAAAGACGGAGAAAGTAAATGGGGATGGTGAGCTAATCATAATTGTAGAGATTCTTGAAACGAGTAATTGTAGGAAGCACTCACCACTCCCAGGGCTGATGGAGGGAAAGGGGGGAAGTGGTGGTTGCTCAAGAGTACTAAGCAAAGGCCACAGGATCAGTACTGGTACCACAAAGAGGGCCTCAGGGGTGCAATCAGGGTGGCAGCCACTTCCCGAGATGCTCCTAGAGGGAAAGAGAGAGCTGGGAAGAAATGCTGCTTCTTCCCTACCCCTGCGTCTGACCACACCAATACTTCCTACTTGTTAAACCCACCAGGAAGCCTGCTGAATAAACAGACTCCCTGGGCCTGGCATTCCTGAGCAGAGTTGAGAAGGGCAGGCATGGGACGAAGAGGTAGGTCAGTAACCAGCTCAGTTCATTTATCGGGCTATTCGGCATCCACCCACACCCTTCTACTCATATTTATGATTCCTGCACCACAGCAATGGCAATATCATGCTTCTACCTAATACAATCTAATTCTCCTTGGTACTTAGGTGAATGCACATAGTCTCTTCCAAAAGGATGACACCAACTTTTGTTGATCATTCCCTGCCTCTGTCCCTGAGTGATATCAGTTCCTATTCATTTCAAATGCAAAGTCCATCTGGATATTATGTAACATAAGGCAAAATTTAAAGTTCAATTACAGGGCACCTGGGTGGCTCAGTCAGTTAAGCATCTGCCTTCGGCTCAAGTCACAGTCCCGGGGTCCTGGGATCAAGCCTGGCGTCAGGCCCTCTGCTCAATGGGAGCCTGCTTCTCCTTCTCCTTCTGTCTGCCACTCTGCCTACTTGTGCTTTCTCTCTCTTTCTCCATCAAATAAATAAATAAAATCTTTAAAAAAATGATATTCAACTACCATCCATGTTCTATATAAAATAATATGGTTCATTAGGTATCACAGTGAAAGGAACAGCCCCATTTCTACCTCTTCATTTCCAAACTCGGGCATTTGGGCTATAGAAAAAATAGTATCACATACTGGTCATGAGTTCAGAGCACATATCACATTTTGAAGGTGAGTTTGCCATTTCATTTCATCATTTTATGTTGGCTAAGTGCATCTGGGGGAAGGAATCTGTGGCATAAAACCAATGAATGTCATGGAATCAGCCCATTGCTGCACTCTCATGTTAAAATGAGTTGTTTGGTTGGAACCACTGCTGTGTGGTATACTATGATGGTGAATAAGACATCTCATTAGTCCATGGATGGTGGTACTGGCAGAAAAATTTCGAACAGAGAAGAAAAATTCTTATCAAAATAACTTTGGTTTTTTGAGAGCATACCACTGTTCCCAGTGTTTTAGAAAAGAATCTAATATAATCAGACTGCCATCAGGTGGCTGAGATGATTCCCCTGAGAAAAGAGAACCCAATAGGGCCTGTTGGAAGGTTTGGACACTCGGCAGTGATAGAAGCAGGATTTTTTTTTAGTGAGGTGAGAGCTCATGCTGCTGACCCATATATAACTTCCTATCCCTGCTCCCATGGCTATTTGAGTGTAAGTCCATTGACTAAGCGTGAGGGTGGCGGGGCAGAGGTTGACTAACATCCACAAGAAGGGTCGCTTTGTCTATGTAGTATCTGAGAACTTCCTCTGCTCTGGGTACCCTACAATAATCAATAACAGAGAACAAATATATCCTCTTTTACTATGCCCATCCTGGGCGAGTTATCCCATGTTTCTTCCCCTGAACTTCTTCCTAAAATTCCATCCTTGAATCTTTTTTTCTTTCTAGTTATCTGATCCTTAAGCCAAACTATTATTTGTTGCTTGTGAATCAGTGTCGATTCACAATTCTGGCTACATATCCATCCAGGTCAAGTACATAACTGTATATAGTTCTCAAAGTTAGGCCAATGAGAAGGTTTCTTTCCACTGCTGTCTTTCAGGGACATTCCTGATTAGGGTTGAAGGACAGTAACAATCACTTAGGACTGATGGCAGCATGTCATGTAGAAATAGCTGTGGACGAAGCTTGAATTATTTCTTCTCTGTAAGCTGGTCATTGAGATTTTCCCATAAGGCCATAGGAGTTGGTTAAAGGAGTGATGACAGAAGGTGCATTTTTGGAGGTGCCAGAAGATTCTGAGTCTCCCACTTGTGCAATTTACTTGTGCCTTTAGGTGTCTCTAAGACCTCTTTCTGTATGTAACATCTCCATTTCATAATGGAGAGCTACTTTTCACCTCTAAATTTGTGATTTAATGGATGAGAAACTTAACTCATTACATAACTTGCTGGGTCAGTTTTTGTCCTGTGATCAGATATTAAATCTCCATCAGAGCCCAATACCAACCTAAGAACCCTCCCTCCCCCATAAAGCTAATAGTATTTTCAGAAGGGAGAATTATCATGCTCCCAAATCCTAGGGGAACAGCACTCTGATTTGTCTGTTGGTGAATCCCAGTGACGCCACTCAGCATTTCTGTTTGCCACAGTTGTTCTGGGTTTCATGGGAAAGGCTGGTCACTAAGGCAACAGAGCAACATCCCTCACAACCTGGATCAGCTTCAGAACCCACTTAAACTGAATCTATCAGCTCATCAGTAAATGGGTTGGAATGACCCCAAATTTTCTCAGTTTTGTTTAGATTGTCTCCAAAATCCAAAGAAGCCGAACATGCATTGCTCTAATTCCTTAGTGATGGGCTGTTTAAGGGGAAACTCCGCTGGACTCCTAGAAATGTCACCATGGGGCCAGGTCTCCATATTTTTATGGGGTTTATCTCGTAATGTCTGACATATTTGAATGTTATTAAGGCATCTACAGTAGTTGCTACTAACTATTCATCAAAGTCAATCTGCATGATGTCATCAAGATAGAGAATCAGAATGATATTCTGCAGGGTATGCTCAAATCCCTGCAAGTTAGTTTTTGACAGAGATCAGGGAAGATTCTCACAGCTGTGGAGCAAGTCAGTTGAAGAATATTGCTAACCTGTCAGGTGAAAGCTTCCTGCTTTGGGTAGTCTTTAGAAATTGGCATATATAGGAAAACCCCCCCAAACATTTGATACATAAATTGCTGCATGCCCAGCTCCAGGGAGTTTTGTTCTGTTTAAGGAAAGATAATATATCCGGAACATCAGTTGCAATCTGAGCTACCATCTGATTTATTTTGTGGTAATCCACAGTCATTTTTCAAGATCTTGACATCTTCTGCATAGCCAAAAAGTCAGTGATTAAGTAATTAAAGAATTAAATGAGTGATATGATATGATGATATGATATGATATGATATGATATGATATGATAGAACTCACCATTTTTTTCAAGTATCAAGTCTCTTGGTACTAAATATTGTATCAACCAAGGTTCAATCAAGATCATTGAGGAGACCTACACAGTTCCCAAAGATGCTACCAGAAGCAGAGAGAGAAAAAGAGTTTCTTCTTCCCTCTTCCCAGCTTCTGATCTCTCACTAATGCCTCTTTTTAGGGAAACTAACAGGATACTGGTTGGCAAAGGAAACTGGAAAATTTAATTTAGAGACACACAGCCTCAGCATTACGGAGCAGAGAAGTGTCAATGTAGGGCTGTAAGATACTAGATAAATAATTAGTGTAGTTACTTTTCACATAATAAATGAGTATTTGGCACAGACCTTATGGTTTTATGTGACTTACAGGTATCTCTGCTTTTTCTTACAGGATTCCATACAAAGAGAAAGAGGATGGTAAACATAAGGAAATGTGCCTTAGAAGGCTATGGTGTAAAGCAAAAATCTGCAATGCAAGTCCTGGCAACTTTGTATCTTTCCTCAAACCCAGGAGGTTAGGACCATGTCAAGCTGAAATAAATTTGTGTTGATACCATTGTAGTGACATGAGGTGATTAAGATGAGAATGGTACCAGTATAAATATGGGGACTCAGGGAGAGGCAGTGTGAGGAGTCATGCACTGGCATCACTTCATTTAAAGATGTTGTGTTTTAGGTGACTGCCTACCCACTAGGAACCATCAGGATGCTGTGGCTTAAAATAGAGCTCATTCAAACAAAGTTTATATTTGTGAAGTGAAACTTGAGTATCATATAAGATATTTAGTTAGGGAAAGATGAGTTCATTTATTTTTATCCATATATTTACCCTTTCTATTGCATTTCATTCCCACCTATGTTTTTTTGAGTCCATCTTTAATAATGTGTCTTGTCCAGAATTCTTTTTACTGCTTCTTTTAGTGCAGGTGTTCTTTAATGATTCTCTCAGCGTTTTAAAAAAGATATTATTTATTTATTTATTTTAGAGAGTGA
Organism: Ailuropoda melanoleuca; assembly: GCF_002007445.2. Lineage (NCBI taxonomy): Eukaryota > Metazoa > Chordata > Mammalia > Carnivora > Ursidae > Ailuropoda > Ailuropoda melanoleuca. The sequence goes on from NC_048231.1 coordinate 71,871,997, forward strand.
GGGCTGGTGGAAGGGGTTGAGGGGGAGGAAGAGGGAAGGAGAAAGAATCTCCAGCAGACTTAGAGCCATGAAGGGCTTGACTCAGGGCTCAATTCCACGACCCTGAGATCATGACCTAAGCCGAAAACAAGAGTCAGATGTTCAACCAACTGAGTCACCCCGGCGCCCCAGATTGTCTGTTTTGTTTCATTAGATATCTCATTTTTTTTGCTTTCACTTTTGGAGGACATTTTTTTTGGTTTAGAATTTTATGTTGACAGGTCTTTCCTTTTGGAACTTCGAGAATATTATGTTATTATCTGGCTTCTGTATCTTCTGATGTGAAGTCAGGGTTCACTCACTCTTTCTCATTTGAAGGTAATGCCTTTTCTTCTCTGGTTGCTTTTTGAGTTTTATTTTTTGGTGTTTAGTTTTCACAGGTTTCACTATGACATATGTATTAATACATATGACATAAATACATATACATATAATACATATGACATAAATACATAGATGTATTTTCTTTGTAATTTTCTTGCTTAAAGTTTTATAGAACTTTGAATTGGTGGCTTCAAATTTTCATAATTTTTGGAAAAGTCTTGGGCATGACTTCTTTGTGTTTCTTTTTCCTCATTCTCTTTCATTTCTCTTTGGGGTTACAATTACACATATGTTACAACTTCTCACTGTGACCCATTTCTTTCTCTTTCTAATACTTTCCATTCAGTTCTTTCTTTGCTATAATTATTTTGCACTATTCTGTCTTTCACTTTATTAATCCTCTCATCAGCTATAATATAGTGGCTGTTAACTTCATCTATTGAGCTCTTAATTTCAGATATTGTCGTGTTTAATTCTAGAATGCCATTTGATTCTTTTTTATAGTTTCCAGTTCTATGGTAAAATGCTCCCTCTCGTCATCTATTTTTCTGAACATATGAATCACAATTTGTTTGATAGTTGTAATACCTGGAATAACTGTGGATCTGTTACTATTGTCTGTTTTTCCTCTTGGTCTAATTTCTTGAAATACATGGTAAGTTTTGATTGAATTATGGACTTTTTTTAATTAAAAAAAATAGAGAGGTTCTGGATAACGTTATCGTCTTTCAGAGAGGATGACTTTTTTCTTTGGCAGGCTGTAATAGTGAGAGCACTTTAGCTCAGTTCAGTCATGAGTTGAGCTGACTCAAAGCTGTATTTCAGATTTTGTAATACACTGCTTTTTCCAAAGTTTTCCATAGTTATTTTTAAAGGAGTGACTGTCAATATAAAAATACTGTTATATGACATATATCACATTACATTTGTTATATAATATAAAATATGTATCTATTATATATATGATACATATCATATATTTGTATGAGAGTGTATGTGTATATTTAATATCAGCTGGATTAGTTTTCACTGTTATTTAAATTCTTTATCCCAAACTATTTTCCATATAGCACTTGTGAGTAGCAAAGTTTCCTATGCCTAATAATATTTTTATAGCTCTAAATTTGAATTGTAGTTTGGGTGAATAGACATACTAGGTTTAAAATTATTTTATAATTTGGAACTTATGGCTTTTCTGGCAGGAAGAGGTTGGCATACACAAATGTTATAATGTAGAATGAATTATGAACTAAAATGTAAATGAGGAAACTTCTTAAAGAAAACATAGAGATTATTGCTAACTTAGGGCAAACAAAGATTTATTAAGACAAAAAGGCATAAAACTGGAAAAATTTAATTTAATAAAAATGGATTTCATCTATCTATTTATCCAAATTATGCTTTTGTAAAGACAAATTTAAGTACATGTAGCTTCAAGATGTTGACTAGGAGATTCATATTTCTTATATTAGAATGGTACTCATATACTGAATATACATAGAATTCAAATAATCCAAGATGATAAATAACCCAGTTGAATGTGTGCAGAGGATTTGAAAAGACACTTCAAAAAAGAAGATATAAAATGGCCAATAAGCATATAAAATGATGCTCAACATCCTTAGTCATCGGGGAAATGAAAGTTTACACCATGAGATAGCACTACCAACACATTAGAATGGCTAATATTGAAAAAAAATCTTCAAATTTTATTGGAGATGAGGAGCAAATGGGACTCTTACACACTGCTGGTGACAAATGTCAAATGGTATAACTATTCTGGAAAATAATTAAGCAGATTCTTACAAAGGTATACATTTGCTATATGACTCCACAATTTTAGTCATTGGTATTTCCCCCCCAAAAAGGAAAGCACATTCCTATCTAAAGACTTGTATATGAATATTCTCAGCAGCTTTACTAATAAGAGCTCATTAAGAGGCAAATGGATAAATAAATTGTGGTATATCTATTCAACAGACATCTACTCTGTAGTAAAGGGAATAGACTCATAGTAAATATAACAACATGGATAAATCTCAAAAATACTATTCAAAATAAAAGAAGCCAGATACCAAACAGTATTACTGTACTGTCCATTTATAAATATAAATATAAATATAAACTTCAGTGATAGAAAACAGATCATAAGAACTAGGAAGATCGGTAGGGGAAGAAAGGGATAAAGAAAGGGGGGGGTAATCAGAAGGGGGAATGAAGCATGAGAGACTATGGACTATGAGAAACAAACTGAGGGCCTCAGAGGGGAGGGGGGTGGGGGAATGGGATAGACCAGTGATGGGTAGTAAAGGGCACGTATTGCATGGTGCACTGGGTGTTATACGCAACTAACGAATCATCGAACTTTACATCAGAAACCAGGGATGTACTATATGGTGACTCACATAATATAATAAAAAAACATTAAAAAAAACAAAAAAACAAAGCAAAACAAAACAAAAAACAGATCAGTGATTGTTTGAGGCCAGAAGTAGGGGATGAGGATGAACTGGCAAGGGGTTCAAGACAACTTTTCGAGTTATAAAAATATTCTGTGTCTTAATTGTCATGGTGGTTGCATTTTGCACACGTTTGTCAAAACTCATTTTACAATATATACTTACAAATAGTGCATTTTATATTACATAATTTTACCTAAATAAAGTTAAATAGAAAGTTTTTTGGAATATCAATCTTATTTTCATATTTTTCCCAAAGAAAATAATTAGATAAGAACATAAAGATAAATATAAAACTTTCTTTATCCCATTATTGCTGTGAGAGTTAAACCTAGAAGCAATGTACATGATTAATAATAATGAATTGTTTCAGTAAGTTTGGTATATCCATATAATGCAGTCATTAAAAATGATGATGTAGATTAGATGTATGCTAATTGATATGCAAGCATACTCTGAAAACTTTTACATTCATTATTTAATTTCAGCCTGACAATAATAGCATGAATTTCCAAGTAAGTTATGTGGGTTATAACTGAACGGAGGGAGTTCTTTGAATGGGATATATATGTATATATGCTTCTTTCTTTGCATGTTGTCTTTCCTGTTACAGTCGTCTTCAGTTGTATTTGTCATGATCTAATCTGATCTGTTTCCTTAAAGTGACAGAGAACAGTGCTGAGGACATCTTGTTCATGGTGATCACATGTGCTAGATTCTATTTAACACTGTAGAATCATAGTCTGCCATGGGAACTATATAGGAAATAAGGATATCCAAAGCTAATACTGTGTAAGAATGAACATACAGTAAGTCATAATTCTGATTGAGTCAAAATGTGCCTTCTTGCTCCAATCTGATGCCATTGTTCTTTATGGAATTTAGAAGCCAATGATACTTTTTTTAGAGGGACTAAATTAGGTCTGATCTATGACAATATTTCATCAGGTCAGCCTTTACCCCTGTATCATCTCACACCATCCATTGCCTCTTTTTGTTTGTTTCTTTGTTATTTTCATTTTCCCTTTACCCTTCCCTATCAAATCTCACTAATCCAGGGCTCTTATACTACTTTAGGATTTGTCAAAGACTCTCTGTGCGTGTGTGTGCACACGCACATGCGTGTGTGTTCACATCAAGTTGTCAGGGACTCAGTGCACATGCTACACTCCTGGTTACTCATCAGTCTTGGTCAGGAAAGCTCTACTACAGCCTTTGAAGCTAACTGAATTTCTATAATGTGATATAGACTCACAATCTTTTATGTGAAAAATCTTAGGGTCAGCTATGTGTCTGAATATTTGGATTTTAAGAAGATAATGATATATATATATATATATATATATAGTGAGGTCTGGATCACAGCTCTATAAACACATATATACTCATGACTGGAGGCAGACCTGGGGTCAGGACAGGCTACAGGAATGACAGGCGATAGGGATGCTACTATTCTAAAATTACAGCAGTTTTTTGTCCTCTTTCACTATTTACATGTGAAGTTTGTTACTTTATTTGCTTGCTTGGAAAAGTATTTAACTTCTCTACATCTATTTTTCCTAAACAGCTAAATAATCATAATAATAAAATTATAATAAATACCTATCTCATAAGATTGTGAAGAGTCAATGCATTAACATGTGTAATATTCTTACATAGCAATCCTGGAGCCTAGTAATGTCTGAATAAAATGTAGCCACTGTTACTTAGTATTATTTTTCAGTGTTGGGAATATTTCAGTAAGTCTATTGATTATATGTAGATAACAAAGATCGACAATCTCTTCAGCATCATGATATAAATATGTGTCATTGTGGACAAAGCTTTATGTTTGTAGATTATTATATAAACCAAGGTGTGACTATGAGATTGAGATTGTGAAGAACCCCCTCACCACCCGCCCCCATATTCTGGACTCTGAAGTGCTGGGAAAGTGTCAGTACTTCAGACAGGAGGACAATGTCAAAAGCATTCCTATTGAGGGGATGACTGTGTGGGAGATAACAGCCCATCCACTCTAGGAATTTTCACATTTTGTAACCACTGTCAAGGGATTGTCTCTGTTGTAAATCTCTTCTATTATCTTGATAGAAGATTTTTAAAAATTTAAACTCTTAGAGCCTGGTCTTATCCATCTTGTAGAGCAGGTTCCACTCCTGTCTCAAGCGAAGTCGTCAAGGCACAGCAGTGGTCACCTGTGAGATTCAGTTATGTTTTGGTGAAAGTGATGGGAGAAAACAGTGTTGTCCTCTGTAACGGCTGGTTTCCTGAGGTGACAAATGATGGAACAGTAATAAGCTTTCATTGGGAATTCTCAGAATTACTTGGGGGATGAACATCTGATGAAATATTGGACTTCGCAGTGAACTCAAGTACCATGGGGACTCAGATTATTATTAAATGCGAATTAGTGGAATTTGGAGATATGGAAGCCAGCAGAAGTTGGGTACAGGGGAAACTGGCATACTCCAAATGATTGTATGCAGAGGTAGCACTTATGCTGCCCTCACTGGTTTCCTTGGACAAAACTTCTCCCACACCCCAGCTACTCATGCCTCAGGATAGAGACAATAGAGGTGCCTGCATATAGTCTAGTCCATATGAAATAGTATTCTCTGGTTCTGCAGAGGTCCCACCTCACAAATAAACATGATGGTCACAGTGCTCATTTGTTATCAGGTGATTAAAATCCAGTGGTGAACTGATCTGCTATATCAACCATAAAACCAGTTACACTAGGTTTATGTGGGCTTTCCACAGCCCTACCTGCTGCACTAGAAGTATCACCTGAAAAACCCAATGGATGACAGGGTCAGCACCATCAGATCCCATCACTTTGGTTTTTTTTTTCCATGTGTTCTTTTTTTTTTTTTATAATTTTTTTTATTATATTATGTTAGTCACCATACAGTACATCATCAGTTTTTGATGTAAAGTTCCATGATTCATTACTAGCATATAACACCCAGTGCACCATTCAATACGTGCCCTCCTTAATACCCATCACCAGTCTATCCGTACTTAGAATGGACTGTCCCGGCAAAAATCTTTAGGATGAACTGGCCAACATATCCAAGTGCTTCAGTTCTCAGGACTTCTAGGGTGAGTTTGTGTTGTGTGCATGTGTCTGTGTTGTGTGTGAATATGAGCACAGGAATTTAGTTGTGGATTCAATTCTCCTTGGAGCTTCCATTGAGAATTTCTTCGTCTATTCTCCACAATACACATATCTGCATTGAGAGCAAGAAGAGGGTAATTTACATCTTCTCCTGCAGCCCTTTGGTACCTAAAGTATGGTGTTGCCACCAGTCAGGATGGGGATGCTTATTGTGGCCAGGTAGGCTAATTTGCATATAATTACCACAAAAGTGCCATAGGAGAACTGGTTGTAAATTATCCAGTCACAGAAGAAAGGCAAGTTCTCAGTTTCCTTAAACATTGAAGTAAACTGGTATTTGCTTTCAAGACCCAGATTTAGTTGTTTGGGAGCAGTGGAAACCTGAGAGACCACATTCAAATCTAGCAGGCCACATCCTTCTGCCTGCTCTTATGTAATTAAGGCACCCAAATATTAGGTCTGGACATTTCTGTGACCCACAGTATCATGTCAGCGGAACAAAGAGATAGAAGACACTGAGAGTTCCGCATGGACAGCCTGTATTTCTTCTCAATACTTTCCATCTATTGGCTGGAGACCCGTATCCTCTACTTACCAAGTTCTGCCAAAGGCATTGCTTGGACCCCACCCAGACTCCCACTCTACTTGCTTATCTTTGTCTTAGAACTCCAGACAAATATTTTGCTTTTTGAGAGAGTTTTTGCAGATTAGGACTTCAGGAACTTCTCCAGCACTGTGAGGGAAAGTACTCAGATGCCATGGTGCCCAGATCAGTGTTCTTGACTGTCAGGCAGGCTATAGAAGCATTATGCCTTGGATAGAAAGGCTCCCTTTATCTCTACTCCCCAAGTTTTGTCTTCTCTGATCTTGGATTATTCCCCTTCATCCACCAGGCTTTCCTGTGTGGTTCCAGGGTGCTTTGTGCCTGATCTGGCCTGAGTAATGACATTTTAGGTACTTAGAGTACTCAGCCTGGCTCTCCATTGCATCCTATCTCCTTCTATATGGAGATATTTAGGAAAATTATACTCTTCAGGTGTCTGGTGCTGAGATAGTTAAGAGTTCCCACAGAGCTCTCTGAGGGTAGCCTACGATTACCCGACAAAATAGAAGGAATGGTAACAGAGGAAGATGGGATAATGCTGCAGAGACTGAAGAGAGTGCTCATGCTTGCATGGAGAAGGAAGCTACCTTATGCTCTGCCATCAGGAGTCCTGGAAATATGCCCCTAATTAATTCCTGAGATGGTACTGTCACAGCATCATATCTTGTCATTTGATTTCTAACCCTGCTCTTTTTCATATATGTGTTACTTCAATCATCTGAGATTTATTGAAGTAATTTTGACATAATGGTCCATAGTAAATGCAAAAAAAAAAATTTTTTTTAAAAAGGACACACGGTTTGAGGTGGAAGACCTCATAGTTCAGTGAGAAATATAGGTCTTTTTATATTTATACATACAAAATTATAATATAACATGAAATGAGTTTTCTCATCAGTTGCTTAAAAAGGCAACAGAAGAAAACATTAATTCTACTTGAGGAAAACAAGACAGGCTTCAAAGGAATGAGCCCTTGAATTAAGATTTAAAGAATGGGAAGGAGAATTCTAGGTGAACACAAATGGTGGCAGGATGCGGAGGGAAGCCATTCAGGGCAGAAGGAACAAACAGCATGTAGCAGAATGACAAGACAAGAGACACCCTGCTGACTCAGAATGGCACCTCGTCCATGGTGTTTTTGTAACTAGTGCAATAGCTCCCAAAGAGGACTGTGATGGTTAGTAGTATGTGGTAACTTAATTGGGCTGTATGGTGCCCAGATATTTAGTTAACATTGTTCTGGATATTTCTGTGAGGTCGTTTTTGGATGAGATGAACACTTGAATCAGTAGACTCAATAAAGATTGCCCTCCCCAGCATGGGCGGCCTCATCTAATCCACTGAAGTTCTGAACGGAACCAAAAGGCTGAGTAAAGGAGAATTTTCATTCTTCCCTGACTGTCTTCAAGCTGGGCAAGCAGCCTTTTCCTGCCTTCAGCCTTGGACATGGATTTGCACTGGAACTATATCATTAGCTGTCCTGGGTCTCCAGCTTGCTGACTACAGATCTTCAAGGTCTACAACCTCATGAGCCCTTTCCTTATAATAAATCTCTTTATACAGATCTTTATCAACTTAACAGAGGGGTTATATCCCAATAAACCCATTATAAATTGAAAATATCATAAGCCAGAAATGTATTTAAAACATCTAACATGTACCAAACATCATAGCTGAGTCTTGCCCACCTTAACACTTATATTAGCCTACAGTTTGGGCAAAATCATCTAACACAAACCCTGTTTTATAATAAAGAGTTCAATATCTCATGTAGTTTATTGAATACTGCATTGAATGTGAAAAACAGAATGTTTGTATGGCGGAATGTACCTTGTATGTGGTTATAAGTGTATTGGTTGTTTAGCCTTGTGATCACGTGGCAGACCAGGAGCCATGGCTCACTGTTGCTGCCCAGCATCATGTGAGAGGATCAAATTTAAAATTAAAATTTAAAATTTGAAGTTTGATTTCTATTGAACGCATATTGATTTTGCACCATTGTAAAGTCAACAAATTGTAAGTTGAACCATCATAAGTCAGGGACCATCTGTATATAGAGATATCCCAATGGTTCTGTTTCTCTGGGAACCCTGAGTGATATGAGGACACTGGGTGTCATTGTATGCTTGGGCTGCTATAACAAAGTACTACGGACTAGGTGGTTTTCACAACAGAAATATATTTTCTCACAGTTCTGGAGGCTATAAAGGTCAAGATCAAGATGCTGACAAATTCAGTTTCTGGTGAGGATTCTCTTCTCTGGCTTGTAGATGGCTGCCTTCTCACTTTGTTCTCACAGTGGGTGGATATGGAGAGAGGAGAGAGAGAAAGAGAAAGAGGGAGGGAGAGAAAGAGAGAGAGAGAAAAAAGAGAAAGAGAGTGTGTGAAAGCAAGCAAGCCAGAGAGAGCAAGCTCTCTGGTGTCTCTTCTTCTAAGGACACTAATTCCATTGGACTCATGTCCAATGAGTCTCATGTTCATGATCTCATTTAGTCTGAATTCCTTAGAGGTTCCATCTCCATTCACAGACATACCAGGACTTAGGGCATCAGTGTGTGAAATTTCAGGCGGACACAACTCCATCTACAACATTGTATGAGGGTGGTGGGAGAGGAGTCTGGACAGGTGGGCCCATAACAGAATGTGAAAGCTTTGAGTCCATGCTAAGGGATTTTCATATTTATCCTGTCAGTTATTGCGAGTTATTGAAAGGTTTTAACTGTTGAAAAAAAATATTAAAACTTATATTATAAAGCTTATTCTGACTTTTTTTTTAAGATTTTATTTATTTATTTGACAGAGAGAGAGACAGCCAGCGAGAGAGGGAACACAAGCAGGGGGAGTGGGAGAGGAAGAAGCAGGCTCCTAGCGGAGGAGCCTGATGTGGGGCCTGATCCCCAGACTCTGGGATCACACCCTGAGCTGAAGGCAGACGCTTAACAACTGAGCCACCCAGGCGCCCCAAAGCTTATTCTGACTTTTGGTTAAAAGAGCATTGACTAGCCATCCTGGAAACCAATTTAAAAACAAAGAAAAAACAAACACCTACTGTATGGTGTGGATAGATACATTTGTTTATAATTTCAGAAAACAAATGCCACTTTTCAACATCCTTGTCATAATGGAGATCACTTTAATTTAGGATAGTGATTTTCAAAGTGTAATCCCTGGATGAACAGTATCTGCACCATCCAAGAACTTGTTAGAGATGTAACTTCTCAAGCCCAATCTCAACCTATTTGAATCAGAAACTCAGGGAGTCGGTCAAGCAGTCAGGGTTTTAACTACCCATACAGGTGATGCTGATTCAGCTCAAAATTGTGAATGATTGGGTTAGGAGAACACCTGTATCCTTACTGTGAAGAGAGTTCTTGACCACCTAGGTATCCCGTATCTGCTGCTGCTCTAAAAACACACAAAATCTAGAAGTTTGTAGACTGGTGGGGAATCACGTGCATCTCAAATTCCCTACCTCCAAATGAGAGAAAGGGGCATGGATACACAGATAACTGATTTTCCCAAGGAAGAGCATCAAAGGGATGTCAAGTGAAATATATGAGTGCAAATAAAATAGAAGAAAAACATCTTAAAGTGCAGGATGATCTGTGTGTATAGACTGCAAGGACTTTCTGGAAAACAGGCAAAGTCAACAAGAAGACTCACAGCTAATTAATTCTGGGAAAAAAATAAGATACCTTATAAAGAACAAACATAAACATCAAGAAAGAAAGGAGAAGAGAGAGAGAGAGGCTCTAAGATTAGAAATCTTTGCAGAGGTGTCAGATCTGGAGTTGAAATGAAAAATTAGATTTATATAGAAAGATGGACACCTCTTCCCTCAAGGCTATCAGTAAGGGTGCAATGTTACATGCAAATTTGGAAACTTAAATGAGATTAAACATTTTAAATCACATAATGGATTTCCTGGCACATGGTTTGTGCTCACTGAATACTAGCCCTTATGCATGATCACAGCAGCAAGCCCATGAAGAGTGAACACCTGATTCACCCCTAGAAGGTGTCACCCTTTAGGGACTAGAGTTTAGGCCATTAACAAATGTTTACCCTGGAGAAAGAAGGCACGATCTGAGAACAGGTCCCAATAGTAAATGAAGAGGAAGGTTAAGACCATAATGGCCCTGGGGCATTTTGTGTGGATGAATATGTGTTTGGGAAACGGGGGCTGTGGAACACGAAAAAAGGTAAAACAAAAGGACAAGGTTATTCCAAGATGATTTTCAGATACTTCAAATGTATTCCGAGTGCAGGTCCTGTGTAGAAAAAAGAGATCCAATACATACCAAGTATGATAGTGGATATACATTCCTCCCTTCTACTTGTTTTCTTGGTAAGAGGAAAGCAATGAGGCTGACCTAGAATCTCAGGTCTACCCAGGCTGAGATTCAACAGATGAGAGGTCACATTGCCTAGTATATCTGCTGTAGTCTGATGAGGACTCATCTTTTTTCCCCACAATGTGGTCAGTCCATGAACTATAGAAACTTCTATTAAAAAAGTGTCCCCCCACCCCCAAGAATTAGGAAATTTAGGCAGGGAGACATGCACACAGAAACACATCTGAGAAGCTAATAACCATTCAAAATTGAAGAACAAAATACAGACAACTTCACAAGTGTGTTGCATGAGATGTGAGCAGCTACATGGTGAGCTAACACTGTGAAATGCAAACATCAGGAAGGCCTCCCAGAGAAGGGATACAAACTAGAATTATAGGAACTAAGTGGTTGGAGGGTAGAGTGGTGCCACTGAAGAAAGACATAATAATATTAGGCTTAGAAACACGGAATCACAAGATGGAATGAGTAAATGCTTTTGAGAGAACAGGCACTAAGTTTAGGTTGAATTACACAAGTTAAATGGTAATATTTGGGGATCTGAAATTTACCTTATGGGCAATGTAGAACCATAGAAACTTAATGTCCTTTTCTATACGAATTGCCCAAGTTGGAACAGTAATTTAACTAGTGCTTTATCAAATGGTAAATTCTCTTCTAGCATCCTATATTTGAATATCATACACTCAGCAAGACATGATTATATTCTTGCTGTTTCTGAAAGTTATGCAATTACCTTGATATTTTTGTAGCATTAAATGTGAAAAATATCCTTGTTTTCTCTCCTCTTTTCTTTTTTTGGGCTGCTTTTAGCAGTCTGAAAATCAGCTTTCATTTTGACTGCCGCTTAACAGAATTTGATTAAAAAAAGTCAACTAATTACAACGGAAATGCAGCCCTGCGAAGCTTTAAGAAAAACACATTATTTTGTTTTAGGGTTCAGTTACTATACATTCATTTATCATCTTTATAAGCGATGTGCAGGCGATGATGAATAGGCCTTGGCTTTGAATCAGGAAATGTAAATTATCCTCTTTCTTTCTTTCCTTTTTCTCTCTTTTTTTTAAAACAAATAATGAATACTAGTAAATTTGAAGCTAACTGATGTGCCAAGAACTCAACGATGATGTAATGCCATGAAAGCAATGCAAAGGCTACCCATCTGAGAGTCTGATGCAAAGAGAACCCCTGGTCCGGGCGTGTGTAACCTGGCCTGGAAAGGGCTGTGCTTTGCGTTAACTAGCCAGCTCGGAGGACCAAGGAGTCTTGGTAAGGTGCGGCTGCTCTGCTACTGCTTTCCATTGAAGTCCCCCTCCTGCCACGGACCCCTTGCCCTTGAAAAAATAGCAAATGTGTTCCTTAAACCTTCCCTCATCTGGATCTTCTCTTTTAGCCATAGGGCTTGGCTCTCTCTTCTTTCTGCTCCAAACAAGAACTGCCTTTAAAGCACTGCTCAGGTGTCAGCTTCAATTGTAGCCTTTTCTGATTGCTTCAGACATAACCACGTCTATTTGGAATACTGCTAGTTTTAATATGTTGTGAGAAATGGGTGCATTTATTTGTAGGAAGCTCAATTTCTCAGGATGGACAAAATACGTTTTAATGTGTGGGTGGTATTGGGTAAGGAGAGAAAATGGGAAGTCACATTGCCAATAAGAGAAACGATGCTCAACTGTAGACCATGGGTGAAGAGAGACCACTTCTGACCGGATGGCTGTTATTACGTATATACGTAATAACAGCGGGGAGGATTTTAAGGAGGATAAAGCTCAGGATACTCACCTCAGGATAAATCTCAAGTTTACATTACACTTACCATTTGATGCAGAAAAACAAACCTCAATTGAAAGAAAACGGCAGTATGAATGTTGGCTCTACTGGTGCAGAAAGTTATGCATACTCATTTCTGTTTTCAGGGGTTTTGCAATATTTACATTAACTTGCATATAGAATGTTTAAGTTATTTGTATGCGTTCTGCAAATTAATTTAAAATTGGCAATTTACTTACATTTGGGTGACATTTATGGATAAAGACATTAGCCATAGACACTACTCACAGATGAAGTTATGTGTACATCATTGATTCTCACAGTCTTTATAAATGATGCCAATCTGATTTTCATACTGCAATTTTACACATGTACCATTTTCCTCTTTAGAAATAAAATCGAAGTATTTCTACTCGCCATTGCACACAGAACATATTTGTGTCCTTCCTTTTAAATTTCATTAATTTTTGTTTCTTCTCACAGTCTTTCCCTTGCTTTTATTATACCTTCTCTCAGATTGCTGAGGCAATGATTAGGCACATTGGCCTTGGAAAAATAAATAAAGAGAAGGAAAATATGATGCTCTGTCACTTTAAAATGTAGTCCATTTCCACCAATATATTAAAAGTCTAAATATTTTATTGCCTAGGCACAATCTCATTTTTATTGCCCCAATCACAGCTCATTGGCTAGGATATGCTGGGCAGAGGAGTGAGCTGGTCAGCTAATGGCCTCCCTGCTGCTAAAATTAACTAATTGTTAAAGTAATAACCATGGACCCTCATGGCCTATTTTAATAGTCAGTGGCAATCTGGGAAATTATTTTGCTGCTTTCATTTCAGTAAGTCCTCCTGTTGGCCATTTGCACCCCTTTCTATCCTCTTAAATGTCCTCTTGATGAGAAATATTTCAATGAGAATCTGCAGGGACCTCTGGCCAGTCCCTCTAACTTGCAATTGGGGCCCGTCGTTTCTTCTGTGAATGTGGGAGGAACATTCTGTAAGTCCATATTGGCATGCATGGGGGCAGCCATTTCTCTATTGCACCGAACTTCTTTTCCAACCTCATCTGTAACATGTGACTCTCACATCAGTTTGTTTCACAAACGCTAGCCATGATCTTGCCTCTCCCTTTGGTGGAAAACTCTTCATCCATCTCTTGATGATCACTCCCCTCCACATCAGAAGTCCAGACAGGAGTTCAGTCACTCAGTATCTTAGGGTGATACTAATTTCAATATTGACCTCTCCTCTGATTCTCTGGCATATACTCTGGCTACAATACATTTCATCATGTTTTTGAACTTCATAGTCTCCTTTATCTGTTTATTTGTTATTTCATGTGTATAAATCCTTTCTTCTCAGCTAAGCTTACATTTATCCAGAGAAGTTTCTGTACTTTCTCTTCTATTTCTCAGTAACCAGAACTGTGTTAAGCAGATGTTCAGTAAACCATGTTGTGATAAATTATATTAGATATGGAGATTTTAAAGTTGTACCCGATATACAAATGTCCTGTGGGGATGTTTTAAATCCCTCATATCCAGAGGATGAGGTAAGTTCAAGAGAATCCTGCGCTGAGACTAAATTTTATGAGTTTTGTCATAAACTTGTCCTCAATATGGACCTTATAGAATGGAAATTCCTTATGATATAATTTTTGAAGCCCTCAGACAAAGACACAGAACATTTATACTGAAGGAATTAATCCTCAAAGAAGGTGGGTTTGAGGCAGAGTTACAGAGCAAACATGTTTGAAAATAGAGATGGAGGGCCATTTAGCCAATTCCAGAGGTTCACCTACACATGTTTGCTATTTATTCACTGGAACAAACATGCAGGGACTCTTCTGGAAACAGCTGGGGGTTTGCACACCTGCAAAGTATTTTTTAATAGGGCTTCATGTCCGTTTAACAGAGCCACTAATTCGGACTTTGCAAAACTTCATAGAGCTTTTCCTACCTGTATTATTGTAAGAATATTTTATTTTATGCCTGTCGAGACATGATTATTGAGATGTTTATGAATATTTGTAAAAGTACTATGTTGATACTGATCAGATAAAGAAACTTAAAACCAGCCTCTTAACTTAAAATTCCATGCCAGTTGTGGCACAGCCTGTGAAGGCATGAAAACCTTCTTGGAGATTATATATTTTTATACTTTGGGTTAATTATAGTTAACCCATGGGCTAGCCATGGCTAGCCATGACCAGTTGTAGCCTAGGTTGATACAACTGTGCTTAAAAGTCCAGGATCCTTCAAGCACCATGTTTCTCACATTCCATGAAGACATAGAGCTCAACCATTCAGTGAGGGTTTGGATTAGAGGAGTGTTTTTGCAATTCTAGCAAGCCATAAGTTATGATTCCCTTTGTACAATGACCCCTTTACAGTGCTGAAGATTAATTGAACATTTGAGTTTTATTTTAGAGACTGTGTTCCAAAAACACTCTCAAAAATCATGATTAGGACTCAGACAAAGAGATTGATATCCTGACCCCTCCACTTATGAGGCTTATTTCCTTGGGAATAGAATTATACTATCCACCAACTTCATTTTCCTTATAGATTAAAGGGGACATGACTGGCCTTTGCCCTTTGATAAGTGAAGGAACAGAAGATGATGATTATTTGTAAGAGAAGAATCACCAGTCACTGAATGAAGAGTTGAATGATTCTCCTGTGAATCAGAGGTAAGTGCCTCAGTGCGTGGATATTTTAATATCTCTTTTGGTTGTTCACATACCTTTTTTCTTAGCCCTAAACTTTCACCTAGGTTTAAAACAGTTTTGATGGAAGAACAACAATTCTGCATACATTCCATACTATCATCTCCTTTGTGTTCATAGAGGAAGGCAGAGACTAAGAGCAGAAAGTTCTGAACTGGCCAGAGTTGCTTGCAAGCCTTGTTATAGTCCTCTACTATCTGTATAATCTTGAAATTCTTAGCAACGTCTCTAAGTCTGAGGTTGTTCACATTAAACATGGGACAATAGATATATGTATTTCGTAGGGCTGTTATGGGGATTGTATGAAGTAATGCTGTAATGCATTTAGCACAGCTCCTCTATTACACACAATAACAGTAGGTGCTTAATTAATACTAGCTATGATTTCCATATTATTACTAAGGACTGCTTAAACAAATGACACTTGGGCACCTAGCAGGCACTCAAAAAGAATTTGTACAATGAGGCATTGACACTCTGAAAGGACCTGATGCATGATCCCTGCTGGACAGGGTGTCAGGGGAATGAAAAAAGCCACTAGGAAAGGGGGCCACCTGCCAGGGGCTGTGACGATGAGCAGTCTCCAGGAGGAATAACAACTTCCCTCCTTTTGGGAGCTGCAGGGCCCCGTGAGAGCTTTATGAGGGTAAGTGAAGGAACCTTGGGAGGTCAGCTCAGGAGTTTAGGACCTCACCAGAGAAACAAAGCTGCACTGAAGAGAAACTAGTTCTTTCTGTCCAGGAATGAGGTCCTGTCCCAAAGAAAACACAAATAGAGTCAGGCCTGAGGTGCCTTCGCTGTGAACCAAGTAAACTCCAAATCAAATTCCTGTCCAGCTTCTAGAATCTTGAGAGCTATCAAGTAGAATTCAAAGAACACAGGTCAACAATTCTAGGTCAAAGGAGGCTTTTTAGATTCGAACAAAAGATCGTGTGTGTGTATGTGGTAGCTATATTAATTTCTCAAGGTTTGCCCAAGACTTCTCCTCCATGAGTTCCCAGTAGATTATTCTCATGCCTGATCCACAAATCTCTGCACATGGATTGTCTACCAGCAACCTGACCCATCTCGAGTAGAACCGAGCAGAACTGTTATTTTCAAATCCATATTCTTTACTCACCTAGATGATAAGTCCTCTGAGGACATGGCCTAGTATCTTTTCTTCGAGTGTCTCCTCACTGTAGCCAGCCCCAATGCACCCAACATGCCCAGCAAGGCAAAAGGCCCTTAGGATATGCCCACTTCAGAAAATAGAGAGTGCTTAAAACAAGGAAACAAACCTAAGAAGGAAATCTTGTGAAATATGTGCTAAACCATTGATGGTGTTTTCTTCTCCTTGAAGGTAAAGCTAACTTTGGGAGTTGCGGGGGAAGGTGGCCCATCTGGTTCTATGACATTTTTCTGGAAATACCATCAAAATGAAAGTGAGAAAAGTGCTACGAACTGAACAGTCATGATCCCCTCCTCACATCCGAAAGGAAGATTTTGAGAGTAATGAGCATAAATCAAGGCTGGGCTTGTCCTGCCTGCATTGAGGCAAAACAGGTTTTCCTTTAAAAAAACATCTGCCATAAGGAGATTTAAATCGGGTACTCCTGTTTTTAGAAGATCTCGATTTCCTTACAGGATGTCGGCTTTGATCACTAATCCCTGGAAAATGTCTTTAAGAGCTACTCCAATTGGCAGAAGTACCAGAGAGTAGGCGTGGGCAGGTGTGGGGAAAGAAGTGGGGGGAAAAACCCTCTTTCCCATGCTGATGTGTTATTTTAAAATAAAAAGACAACTCCCAGAGGCTCTTGGCTCTTAATGATCCCCTCTGTGGTTTTTCCAACAGGATGGTCCAGGGACACCTTTAGAAAACGTTACTTCTGTAGGTCAGCACTTTTGTGTCCGCCCCTCTCCCTGGCCAATGGCATTAATGTGCGTTTGTCAAGACTGAATTTCATTTGCCGCATAGTGGCTTAGAGAGGGCAGCACATCGTGTTGCATTTTCCTTGCCTCTCAAACTGGAGTTCCTGCTTCTCCCCAGCTTTGTGTTGTCAGCAAAACGTGGCGTTTACAATCGGTCTCTTGATCTGAGGTAATTACCTGCAGGAGAAATAGCGAGGGTAAGGACCTAACAAGAGAAGTCTTGTGTTGTTGCGCGGTGGGCTGCTGTCCTGAAAGTGTATCAGACTTGTCAAACTGGTTCAAATTAAATTGACACGGTGCTCTTCCAGGCATCACCACTTATTATACATCGTGGAGCCCTTTTGGGCAGTAAATGCCTTTCGAGTTAAAAAGGAATGTGCAAAGGAAACTCAGAGGAGCCAGCAACAAGGACAGCGAGGATCTCCAGGAGGACCCGTTAAAACTGGCTGTAAGAATGCGAAGGTTATGTTATGACTGAGCTCAGTTTTGCTCCTCTCTCAGCAATTTCCAGTTCCGTGCCACTGTGACAGAGGTGTCCCCAGGCCTTAGTCATGAGGCCTTGGAACCATTTTTTTCTGCCTCCTGGTCCATTTATTTATTTATTGTAACATTTATGAGCTCTGTCCAGGGAAACTGCTGGGTCCAGCAGCATCAGCCCCGGCCTGAAGGGAGACAGGGGAATTCTAATCCTACCCTTTCCCTGATGGGCTTGGTGACCTTGGCCAAGTCATTTAACCTCAACATGCTGGGGCCGCTGTTTTTAACTGAACGGGGACATGAATGAGCCCTGGATCACCTCGAAAGGGTGTCAGGAGGGATAACTAATTAATGATTGTAAAGCACTTTGCAAACAGAAAGTACTGTACAAAATGCTTAATATTAATAATAAAATGCATTCACTGCAAGCCTCTAGGCGTATGCTCAGAAATAACGACAGCAATTAAAGTAACATGCTAACAAAACTCATTAACCCCCAAACCTCCTTCCCACTGCACTTGGCTGCTAGAGCTTCAGGGCTTTCTTAAGACTGCCAGGTGGTGCAAAAAGGGGAAGGCTGCAGCGGGGGCCACGGCATCAGGCTCCCCCTCACTTTCTAGGCAAGTTAGCATGTCGCCTGTTAAGACAGCCAATAGTCCTGAAGCCCCATCTCCATTCAGCCTTTCCTGGCATTTCCCCATGTGAACCATTTCCTTCTAGCCATGCTCTGCCACCGACTGCCTATACCATTATGCGCCCTAGAGGGCGCTTCTTGCCTTTGTATGCTTCATTTCCTTCCCTACCTCGGCGACTTCTCTGCTAGACTTGAAAGCTGCCTGAGGGCAGGGTTTCTGTGGTATTCTAAAAGAAGACAGTGCAAAGGACATGCCCATAGATGGTCCATGGAATAAGGAGCAGACACTTTGTCCTCCCCAGGTGATGGAATGGACAAAGGGGCAGGGCGTTATTTGAAACAGGCTGCTCGTACTGGTTATCATGCCCCCAGCAAGTTGGCCACTACTGCTAAGAAACTCCTGAGGTCTGGCAGGAGGGAAAATTTAGGACCTTGCCAGATAGTGGAAGAGAGAAGACAGGGCTTTTCACTCAGTTGTTCAGAAAACGTATAGCTTTGAACTGGGGGAATAACGAAAGGTAAAATTGAGAAAGTCACTTTGGGAAAAGAGAGAAGGAATTAAAACAATATGCCTTGAGTAAGCAGAAGGCAAAGCTAGGCCTGAGGTTGGTCATAGCTAATAAGGGATAGAGGGTGGGAATCACATGCATGCCTGGAGACCTCAGAGTGTTGAGGGAGGACACTGAGGGCTATGTGCAGACAGGCTGGGCACCTTGCAAAAAAGAATTTATGTTTCTCTTTTCTCTAATTGGCAAAAATTCTCTCTCTCTTTACCTCCTTTCTCTTCCTCTTCAATAAGTTGCCATTTTACTTTTAATTTCTTTTTAACTTTTAAATTTCATACCTGACCATGTCTGGAGTGTTAGCTTATGTAAGAGTTTTTGTGTTGTAGTAGCATCTTTTATAGAATATAGAAGTGGTACATAAACCATATTCCTGGGGCTTTGTGAGTCAAAATTTAGTCTGATTCCACCTTGAGTACTGGATTGTAATACAGGTTTGCGATTTGGACCACTAGATCAATAGTCCAAATAGTTTTTATAAAAATTGACCACATACACTAAGAAATCCTTCTAAATTATAAATAAAAAATTATTTACCAATGTTACATAAAGCAACTAAGCCAAAAAAAAAAAGTCAGGCATTATTTTCAGTTTGATTTGTTTAAAATAGATTCCCTGGAGAGGAGCTTCTTAGTCAGTAATGAAGGGCCTTGCGTCTTAGGAGAAACAGCCAAGGAACTCCTGGGCAGGGACAGAGGTCAGGGACTGAAGGCTGAGGGTTGGGGAGGAAGAATTTTCTGTGAAAAGCCTGGAACCAGAGAGAGTACAGTGCCTCTGAGTGCAAGTGTCTGCTTATGGGAGAGAGGGAAGGAGGGAGAGGGAGATGTTCTCAGGAGCAGGGAGGAAGGAGCTAAGCACACACAAATGTGATGCTGAATGACACTGGTGTGTGGAGAGAAAGATGTAAAAGGAATCCAAAGGAGAAGATGAAGAGCAGCAAGAGCGTGGTCTGGAGATCTATCCCAGCAGAGGCCTGTTGTGAAGAATATTCTTGATTTTTGGCAGCCACTGCACAGATGATTCCCTCCTGTGGAGAGCTGGAGTGATTGTGGACAAGCAGTTTGGGAGATTACGGGTCTGGAGATGACTTGGGGGAAAAAATCCTAAAATTACAAGAAAAAAAGCCAAGAAATGATATTGAGGGAGCATGAGCCTCTATTTCAAGGCCAAATCAAAAACTCCCTGACTAGGAAATTGATATTCTGCCTCAAAGTCTCTTTGCTGAAGGTTGGGCATGGCTTACAGGGGGGGTGGCAGAAGAGGAGGCATCAGTGTGCATTTCAGGATTCAGCCATGCCAACAACTTATGGTGTGTCATTGAACAAGCTATCAGCCTGGTTTTCATCCGTAAAAAAAAGCATTTGAGTTAGACAGTCTGTAAAACCCTTTCCACTTCTGATAGCCAACGAGCTCCATGATGTAGAATGTCTGCCTTACACACTTACCCAGTGGGTAAGAAGCTGACTCAAGGTGTCCTTTCCATTTCCTCAAAGCTTCTACGAGTTTACTAAAGTGTGCAACTTGAGGGTTTCATTCTCATGGTGTACAGTTGTCCCCAGCCAAAATCCACCGGACAACTTCTGTGTGTCCAGTCCTTTGATAAGTACTACAGGATGACCTTGTCTCTGCTCTTGAGGTGCCTACAGTGCAGTCGGGGACTCACATAAACACAAGATAAATGACAAAAGGTAAGAGATGTCACTAGGCCCTTATGTTTCGTTGACAAATTAGAGCTATAGACTGAGAGTGCTCTGAGTTTAGTGGGGCAGGAGCTTTCTGTT
Source organism: Ailuropoda melanoleuca (assembly GCF_002007445.2). Lineage (NCBI taxonomy): Eukaryota > Metazoa > Chordata > Mammalia > Carnivora > Ursidae > Ailuropoda > Ailuropoda melanoleuca. Next base: position 71,892,762 of record NC_048231.1, read on the forward strand.
GGGCTAAATGGCAAGGAAGAGGTGTGAGCCAGGCCTTGGAGAACAGATTCAAACAGTCCCTTCCTGCATCCTGATTCCTGCTGGGTGATAGGGAAACAACTGCACACACACACTTAGGAGATCCAAAGCTCTGACAAAGCAGGGCAGTTAATGAGCCTCTGTTGACCAGGTTGAGACAATGGAGATGAGAGATGTGAGGGGTTCAAATCCAGAAGCCAGCATTTTAGTGGGACACAGCCTGGGAAAACTCACCTGAAACTAAGCACTCAGAAGGTGGTAGATCAACCATTAAACCTGTGGTCAAGTTTTGGGTCCAAATCCTTTTTCTATTATTTACTAGAACTTGGAATTTGAAAAAGTCTCTTAACGCTGTTTGAGTTTGGTGTTAAACCTGAGAATTTTTCACTATATTTTAGTAGGCTGTAGTGACAAATAGCAAAATTAGAGGGGGAGTAGACAAGTCAGGAACTAGAAAGAAAATGCTGGGTACAGAGGGCACAATTGTCCCAAGCCAACGATAGTTTCTGGGTATTGAGCATAGATTATTGGTTTACTCCAACGTTTGGACTAAAGTTGGCCTTTCTGAAATGTTTCTTCACATTTGTACACTCCATTTTTTTAAATAAAAATTTTATTTATTTATTTGAGAGAGAGAGAGTAATAGTGTGACTGAGGGAGGGGGCAGAGGGAGAGAATCCCCAGCAGAATCTGAGTTAGCACAGAGCCTAACATGGGACTCCATCTCTCAATCCTGAGATCATGACCTGAGCCGAAATCAAGAGCTGGACACTCATCCAACTGAGCCACCCAGGCACCCCTGTGCACTTCATTTTTTTAACAAACACATTTCATCAGCAAATGTAACTATACTGCACGCAAGTGCTAAGCATAACAATGACCATATAATTTATGGCCCACACCAGGCAACTACTGAAAGTAAAAGATGTGCTACTAATAATTATATAGGTTAGCAGTTGAAAATCAAGCTTGTTTTGGGGAAGTTGGAGGTGTGATAAACTCATCCATAAGAAAACACTCCTTCCTCCCAAGAAAACATCAATTCTTCCTCTTTCCATATTAGGAAGCTTCATCCAGGGACCCTCGCTAGACACTGAGGATTTTGTTTAAATATATAAATGAGCAAACAAACAAAAAAAGCTACCTTTTTAGGGAAGAAAAAGTCCCTAGGAAACAGAAAAATGCTAAAGAAGCTCAAAAGGTTATTTTTTTTTTTTAAGATTTTATTTATTTATTTGACAGAGATAGAGACAGCCAGCGAGAGAGGGAACACAAGCAGGGGGAGTGGGAGAGGAAGAAGCAGG
>NC_048231.1:71896619-72006752 GCF_002007445.2 Ailuropoda melanoleuca
GTGTGGTGTCAAGCTGTTTTCTCAATCTCGGTCACACACTGCTGTATGAGGCACTCTAATAATTTGCTAAGTGTTGCTCTTGTTTTCTCAGCCAGAGAGAATGTTTCTGAGGGAGGGGATTTCATCCTCTTTTGTACAACACATTCTATTTGGCACAAAGATGGGCATATTGACAACGTTAGCACATAGTGATGGACTAAACTGAAAAAAAAAATACTTCCCCAATTTCCAGTCCTTGTTTATCATTATTTACAGCCTGCAATAGGAAACCGTCATCAGTGACCATCATTTTAAAATGGGTGAGCAGAGGGATGTAAAGATCACAAGAAGTGCATTAGGGGACACATTCAGGACTTTCCTTTTGCTCCCACTCTGCTGTGATGTTTGTCATGATGCCGTGTTTGTCATGAACAGTAACATGTGCATGTTATAATTCAGGTTCCTGAACTTCAGTATTATTAAGACTTTGGGCAGGATAATTCCTTGTGATCTGAGAGTGTTTCCTATGTATAAGAATGTTTAGAAGCATCCCTCATCTGTGCCCACTAGATGACAGTAGCTCCCTCAGACCCCATGCCTTTGCACCACAGTTGTGACAACCAAAAGTGTCTTCAGATATTCCCAGTGTCCCTGGTGGACAAAACATCCCTCTATCTACCCATGTGGAGATAGACTGCTATAATCAGGGATCTAAAATTTTTAAGATGTTTGTCTTTCTTCAGTGGGTTAAATAAACTCCTATGGTACCTCAATACCTTCTTTAGGAGAAATTCTGCATTTTCCATATTACTTGTTTATTATTTATTATTAGCAAATATTTATATAACACTTTATCCTTAGTTCTCAGTGTTTTAAGTACTTTACAAAAATTAACCAATTCCATTCTTAAGCATACCAATAAGATAGGTACTATATTATTCTTGTTTTACAAATGGAGAACTGAGAGGCCCAGAGAAGTAAAGAAATTTATCCAAGGCCACACAGCTAATAAGAGGTAGAGCTGGGATGTAAATCTAGATGTTCTGGTTCCAAAGTCTGTGATTTTAATCACTCTGCCTTTCACAAAGGTACACACATTAGTTTCCTCTGGAGTGATTATCTCCAATTCTGAACAGGGGTATTTTTGTAAATTTTCACCAGTTCAGGGAATGCCTAGTTTGAGGATAAAGCATAAACCTCATTAATTACTTTAAAAATCCAGAACTTTCTTTCTCCTTAATGATTTGCTCCTGAGTGAGCTCTTGCTGTGGCTGGGGCCTAGACATATACCTATATTGGACACAGGGTTGTGGGGGAGTGTGTAACAGAGATCTTGGGTACACTTTAGAGGCTGTGGAAAATATTCAGTCTGTCATACCTGAATTAACCCTCAGTTCTCTGTACCCATGAGAAAAGTCCCAGACTGATTGCCATTTTGTATTTTCAGCTGTTTTATGTACTCGGGCTATTCTCCAGCTCAAAATCTCTAGTGAGTCTTTAATTCCAGCTGCACTGAGTCTAAACTTCTCTGACAAGATGTCAAGACCTTTCATTATCTCACTATTCCCCACACAGCCCATCTGCTTGGTATGGGTCAGCATCCTCACTTCCCCTTCTAACTTCCACCTGTCCTCTTAAGGCAGAGCGCAAGTTCAGCTCCTTCCGTGAAACTTCCCTTATCGTTGACACCCTCAGCTTACTTTTCCTGAACTCCTTTACCATTTGTTTTCTGTGCCATCCAAATCCTCATTAAGATGAAAATCTACGTTCTGTGCTAATTTTCATGTTTATATTTATCTTCTCAACTAGATTGCATAGATCTTGAAGGAAGGACTGTGTCTTTTTCTGTAAACCTGGCCCTCCACATTAGGCATAGGACAGGTACTCAAGCAAAATGTTGATCCATTGCTCAGTCATCATCAATCTTCACGCTTCTTTTGCCATGAAGGGAACCACACATTTTTGCCCTCACCCTCCGTGGATGCTAAACTGTAGTCAAGTCCTCCAGGCCCTGGCTTGTAGCTCTGTGGGTGGTCAGCTATAAGACAGCAATTGATAGTCTACCAAGAAAATATAGTTTCTGCAAGAAGGTGAAGTAAGGTGTCATGGCCAGTCAGTGGGACACAGCTGCTTAACTTCAAAGGAGGACAAAAACTCAAATATCCATGCTGCTCTACAGAAAACACCATCAGTGAGAACCAATAAATGGCATGGCCCTGCTGGGTGCTGTATTGGGTGACTGTATCAGAGAGATGGGTGCACACATCCTTGGGGTGAAGTAGATTTAGGGATCTGCCAGGCTTCCACCACCAGAATTAACACATGTGAAGAGTGATATGTCTCTTTTAAAACCTAGTTTTTCATCAGGGTGTTTATTTTCTAGGGTGATGATCATGGTAATATTTTCAGTGTTCATAGTATTTTGACAGTTTTCAGGGCAGTGTCTCTTTTATGACCCATAGGATATGCAGATCTTTAAAATACCCCAGATCTTTAAAACTATTGGAGTCCCAAGATGTTAAGGATATTTGCTTAAGTGAATATCAAGACCTTCTTAAATTATTTTAAGACCTCCCAGCGCCCTTTAAGTCATTCTGGTTTTAGAATTTACACGTAAGAGAAAACCCTGAATGCCAAAATTTACTCAAGTTTATGACATAGTAATGAATTATTCATGGAAAATTTTAATATGAAACTGGACTCTCCTTCATCCTAATATCAATTAATCAATTAAAAAGTAGTAAAAAATTATTTAATGTCTTAGGTGCTAGGCATGGTGAGGGGCATAGCTTCTTACGAGGACTTTAGTAAGATTGATTTTATTTAAAAAATCAACAACTGTTAATTTTTGTTTGAGGGATAATTATAAAGAAAAATACTACAAAGCCAAATGAATATTGTTTTTGCACTCTAGTTTTTGTGACTTACTTATATATTATGAGTGGATAACTCCATACTGCTTACTTATTTTGCATTGCTCTCATGAGTGGTGGTGACTACGTATCTTCTGACTAACCTGGTCCTTTTGCTCTTCTAACTCTGTATTGGCAGCTTTCTGGAAGATTCCAGCTTTCCTAGCCTGGGCAGAAATTTCTGACCCTATTTACTTGCAACTGACCTGTTATTCCCCACGTTCCACAGTGACATTTTTATTAACACAGTCCTTCTTAATGGAATTTGACCTATTTCTTAGCATCAATGGATGTACCACTCACTAGTCATTCATGTTATTTTTTGTTAATCAACTTCCTGAGATTTTCTGAATTCCAAATACTTTGCTTTTGGATAAATCCAGAAAAGTGAGTTAGACTTGCCTTTTTTTCCTTAAGGGGTCATCATTTGGTCCCACCCATCTTCCTGGGAAGTTGATTTTCCTGTAAACCTATGGGAAACTGTTTGTGCTACGTGGTGGGAAGATATCACTTACATTTCTTTCCAAAAGAAATTCATGTTACAGGAGCTGAGACCTGTAATTGCCAAAGTAATCTGCCATACTTTGTTTTGGTGCATTTGGACGATTTCCTCTAACAAAGATTCTCTGCAAGAAAAATCTATTTAAAACATAAAGCTAAGGAAGCATCCTTTATGTCCTTTTCCTGCTAGGGAGACTTTTCCTTATAAAGGGCTCAGCATCCATGTGGCCATCACCCTAAATCTGGCATCACAGCCCTGGAGCAGAGAGCATAATATGGGGGTTCGCATGAGGAGACACTCCTGCTTGACTCCAAGTTGCCATCTAGGTTCCTACCCCAGCACCAAGATTCCAGTAATTGAACTGGAGGGAATAAGCACATCGAAATACTCATTCATTATTCCAGAAATTTGTAAGAAATAATGTGAAAACATGATCTACGGAAAATAGAGTAGTTGCTAATGCTAAGTCCAAGTTCCCGAGGAGTCAAATACTAGGAATCATGATTTTCTGCAAAATAAATTCTAAAGGTTTAGATTTGGGATTTGGGGGACAGGTCTGAATCACGGTTCGTTGTTAAACCAAAAGATCTTAGAGTTTGGAGAGGACCACAAATAACCTACTGATTATCCCATGATAATTACTAACATTTATATTTATAACAAAATATGGAAGGAAAAGGCCACCATCTATTATCATGGAACCATGGCACACAATGGTTTATTTTACTTCTTGGTATGTGCTGTCTTCTCTGAGTTCTTTTTTGAATATTGTTTTTCAAAACTGGGGGAAAATATGATTGAAAAAAGTCTTCCTTGAAGAAATGGCAATTCATATCTGGGGCTACATGCTATAAGAAAGATACAGCTGATGCATTTCAGAATATTAAAGGTCTGAGGGACTTCAGACAGTAGCTGGGCCACATACATCCCTACAAGAACAGTTTCCTCTTGTTCATGCCAGCCCATCTCTATGGGCTCAGCTCTGCACCAAGAACCATGGGGCTCCTCATTCATGGCAAACCTCTAAAGAGGAGATAAACACATGGTGGAGATGGTGCTGCATTGCATGGTATCAGCAACTATCAATATTTGTGATGACAATTCCATGGGTTAGTGAAGTGCAGAGAAGCCAAAACCAAGGTTGCTGAACTCTGGTTGATAATCTTGTTCCAGGATAATCTCACCACTGTTTACCAAATTTGGACTTCATTCTCCTTTTATTCATTATTATTATTAGATAAATTATGCATTGAGAGTCTACCAGGCACAATCCCCCAGACCAAACACAGTTCACTCAAAAAGGACTGAACACGATGGAAATGCTATCTACCCTTCCAGAGAGCATAGTCAGCTCAAGGGTCCCTCTGGCCAACACCACCAGTGCATTTTAATTGCCCAGGGCAGATCAGAATCCCTCAGTCTGAAAGATAATGCTCCAGAGAAACTCCTGAGAATGGTCAAATGATAATATGGTGACCCAGTAGTTCTTTTCCTCAGAGCTAAGAACAATTTCTCTTTGCTATATTCTTCAATGTTCGGAGGTTATAGATGCCTTAGAGAACCTACAGAAAACAAAACAAGGGAAGACAATATATTAGGAGATTCACAAAGTCTTGGAAACGAATTCATGGACCTTTACAGCAATGGAACAGCTTGCAGGGTCTTCTTAACATCCTCAGCATCTGTTCTACCCATTTGTTCTCCTGACAAAGAAAGAAGCTCTCTATGTTAGAGGCAGGGAACCACTCATACTAACAGAACCAAGGACTGATTTTATGGGGCAGAATCCTCGAAAGAAAGAAAAAAATATTGCTGCTTGAATTTATTCTCTTTGATTCTACAGATCTTACTAAGTCTCTTCTAAGTACAGTAGATGTGCAGAAGATCCAAAGATGAATGAAACAGTCCCTCCTTTAAGGGACTTTAGAGAGCCAGGATACAAATAACCTTCAACTCTATGAAAACAGCGAACAGCATCTAAAACAATGTGTGACAAAAAGTCTGTGTTCAGTAAACATTTTTGGAGCAAATAAGATATAACATGCTAAGTGCTGAAAGCATGGTCTGAGTAAGTTACTGGTTATTCAGAGAATGAAGACATCACACTTAATGGGAAGAGACAGTGAGAGTTTCACAAAGGGAGAGACTTGTGACATACATGGGGAAGGATAGATGGAATGTAGGGAAGTGGAAAGGAGATGGAAGGATGCTTCAGAAGAGGGGATGGCATGAGCAATGAGGAGGATCCTGGGACATGAGTCAAAGACAAGAGGAGGCACAGACTAAAGAACAGGCTGGGCCATGCTGTGGAGAGTCTCCAGGGCCAGCTGAGAAAGACGTCCAGATTGCGGGTAAGATGACAGGTGATGGCTTGCCTTTCCTCTGGCCTCCCTCTGTTGTACTTTACTACTGACAATACTGGAGAAGATCATAAAAGTCATAGTTTCAGTAAACCAATTGGTGTTAGTACCAGGACCTTCCCCTTCTCTCTTGACTTCTAAAACAAACCTCATATTTTTTTCCAGTCTCTCTCTCTCACATCTCTTCTTNAATCTAAAATCACAGGGCACTAAATTATGGCACACGTGTGTAAAAGTGTGAATCCCTACCAATCCCCCAAGAAATGATTCTTGGATGACCCAGAGAAAGGGAGAGAAAAAAGCTCTAGAGAGGCAGGGTGAGGAGAAGTTGGGGATGCACGTGTAATTTAAAATTATAACCCAACAAATGCAAAACAGGAAGGGAACAGAATTTTAAAGAGGCCGGCAGATAACATCAGCTCATTAGTGGTTCCATTACAGTGTACATTGGTTTGCTTTCTCTCCTAGCACGAAAAAAAAAAAAAAGAAAGAAAAAAGTGATATATGTGCATGTGGGTATGGAGGAAGTAAATTAAATAAACATAGCTTGCGTTATTTTAGGATACCCTGAGCATTAACTCTCATCCTTGAAGGTAGTGGTGAGGATTATGAAATGTTTCAGTCTTTGAAACTAGCCACTGCACTTCGAATATAATTGGATTTCCAAGGCATCCTTTCAATAGGTGAGGGGTAGGGAAGGGTCAGAACAAAAGGTAGTGGAGTTCTTTTCACCATTTGGATGGGACGACAGGGGAATCGACGACGCTGGCACAGCACGGCTGTCAAAGATCGGAGAACTTTGTTTCCATTTGGAAATGATTAAGGTCTTATTGCTCCTGTCTTGGATTTGAAAGACTTGAAATGCATCAGTTCTATGTAACTAACTTTGAATGACAACTCTATGCATGTAGTTAGCAAAGTTCATTGAGAAGGAGAGAAGAACACTGAATTTCAGAAAAGTTGAACCATAAGAATTGAGTACCTTGATTGAATTTGATAGCTCTTAATGGGAAATTGTACTGAGCTGGCAAAAAAAAATGCAATGAGATTTGGCGAAAAGGATCAAACTCAAATTTAGTTTTTAAAAAATCTCAGAATTAATCTTGCCCATTTTATTCAGTTAATAGTAGAAATTATTTTACATGAGGAAAGATGATGTCGGAAATAGCTGAGTGGAATTTTAGAGGTGGAATTAGAAGAGGGCAAAGGGGGAACTAATTTGCTTTTCTGCTCCAAAATATTCCTAGCAATCATGTCTGGAGGTCTATTTGGTTCTTTTATATTAAAGGTGGATAGGATTCCTTAGGGAGGATTTTGGGATGGAGCTTGGGTGGTAACTACTGAACTGAGTAATCAGAAGTCCAAATGAGCCATGCCATCTGAAAGTCAATGTGGATAGGCTGGCAGATAGAAAGAAGGGCCCTGGACCCTACCCAGAGAGAACACCTGGGGCCACGGACCCTCAGAAGACTGGTAAGTCAGAGAAGAAGAGAGTCATTGTATAAGGAGCCTATGACTACAGATGAATGTTGGTGACCTGGGGATAGGAGGGCTTATCCTTGATGAGGGCACTGGGCATGGGGAACAGATCCCTCTTAGTGATTATAGCCTGAGTCCTACATCTCTACGGTGGGCACATGTGTATGGCGCAGGATGATGGCAGCCAATGCATAGCCCTTGGGCCCTTTGGCCTAGGGCTGTTTCCCGTCTCCCAGCAGATTTAATTTTCTCTTTAAACTTGATATATTTAAGTAGAGCATTCATTCCTCAGTTTGTAGCAGCTACCGTCACCCCCTATTGTCTGATATTGGACATGGTTCCCAGATGAACTATCTGATTCTTGATTTCTGTTTGGCCATGTGTAGTGCTTGGCTCTTTGGAATGCTCTGGAGAACTCTTCTCCCTATTTCATCCATAATGATTTTCTGAGAAGCAAGAAGGGCAAAGGCCCAGAGTGATTCATTGAAGGTGCATATGGTATTCATTCTGCAGAGAACAAATATGGAACAGGAGAAAAAGTGACAGTCGCACCATTTGCATTTGATATGTAAATTCAAGATACATATTGATTTACATGTATAATTTAGTAACCAAAAAAAAAAAAAAAAGGAAATAAAGAAAGAAAGAAAAGAAAAAACCCAGATAGCTAAGTAAACATGAATACCCACCCCAGCTAAAGGCTGAGCTCATGGCAGTGTTTGTAAATGGCGCTGTGCAGTAGCACATCTCGCCATGCAAATGTCTATAAACTTCAAACTGTTGCTAGGTTAAACAACACCTTTCCCAGGAAGCACACGGATTTAGCAGCTTGTGCTTTATGCACTGGTCTCCAGAGCAGAAGGCCCTTCTCCTCACCTCACAGTAAGGGCAGGACACATGATCCATCCCTGTGTTTTCCTTGCTGAAGTCTGCCTTCAAGCGATATAGCCCAGTGTTTTAAAACACATTTTTCTTTTTGTTGTTTTATGCATGAAGAATTTGGCCATATATTTCCCTATAACCTTCAAGGATGGATCTAAATGCCTTAACTGGCTCCATCTTTATCCAAACTTATTTTCTATTCTCACCAAGGTTCTCCTTACACTCAGCTCCTGAAATAACACTCCGGAGACAATTCTTTACTGTGCCCTGCACACATGAATATTCTCACCACCATGCTTTCACTAATCCAGTGGCATCCAAAAGAATGCCCTTTCCCACATCCATCAAAACCCCATTAATATCACAAGCTCAACTTGGACTGCATGGAGCCATCACAAAATTTGAAATGAAGCTAATTTCTCCTTTCTAGGACTACTCACAGTACGTGTGGTGTCAAGCTGTTTTCTCAATCTCGGTCACACACTGCTGTATGAGGCACTCTAATAATTTGCTAAGTGTTGCTCTTGTTTTCTCAGCCAGAGAGAATGTTTCTGAGGGAGGGGATTTCATCCTCTTTTGTACAACACATTCTATTTGGCACAAAGATGGGCATATTGACAACGTTAGCACATAGTGATGGACTAAACTGAAAAAAAAAATACTTCCCCAATTTCCAGTCCTTGTTTATCATTATTTACAGCCTGCAATAGGAAACCGTCATCAGTGACCATCATTTTAAAATGGGTGAGCAGAGGGATGTAAAGATCACAAGAAGTGCATTAGGGGACACATTCAGGACTTTCCTTTTGCTCCCACTCTGCTGTGATGTTTGTCATGATGCCGTGTTTGTCATGAACAGTAACATGTGCATGTTATAATTCAGGTTCCTGAACTTCAGTATTATTAAGACTTTGGGCAGGATAATTCCTTGTGATCTGAGAGTGTTTCCTATGTATAAGAATGTTTAGAAGCATCCCTCATCTGTGCCCACTAGATGACGGTAGCTCCCTCAGACCCCATGCCTTTGCACCACAGTTGTGACAACCAAAAGTGTCTTCAGATATTCCCAGTGTCCCTGGTGGACAAAACATCCCTCTATCTACCCATGTGGAGATAGACTGCTATAATCAGGGATCTAAAATTTTTAAGATGTTTGTCTTTCTTCAGTGGGTTAAATAAACTCCTATGGTACCTCAATACCTTCTTTAGGAGAAATTCTGCATTTTCCATATTACTTGTTTATTATTTATTATTAGCAAATATTTATATAACACTTTATCCTTAGTTCTCAGTGTTTTAAGTACTTTACAAAAATTAACCAATTCCATTCTTAAGCATACCAATAAGATAGGTACTATATTATTCTTGTTTTACAAATGGAGAACTGAGAGGCCCAGAGAAGTAAAGAAATTTATCCAAGGCCACACAGCTAATAAGAGGTAGAGCTGGGATGTAAATCTAGATGTTCTGGTTCCAAAGTCTGTGATTTTAATCACTCTGCCTTTCACAAAGGTACACACATTAGTTTCCTCTGGAGTGATTATCTCCAATTCTGAACAGGAGTATTTTTGTAAATTTTCACCAGTTCAGGGAATGCCTAATTTGAGGATAAAGCATAAACCTCATTAATTACTTTAAAAATCCAGAACTTTCTTTCTCCTTAATGATTTGCTCCTGAGTGAGCTCTTGCTGTGGCTGGGGCCTAGACATATACCTATATTGGACACAGGGTTGTGGGGGAGTGTGTAACAGAGATCTTGGGTACACTTTAGAGGCTGTGGAAAATATTCAGTCTGTCATACCTGAATTAACCCTCAGTTCTCTGTACCCATGAGAAAAGTCCCAGACTGATTGCCATTTTGTATTTTCAGCTGTTTTATGTACTCGGGCTATTCTCCAGCTCAAAATCTCTAGTGAGTCTTTAATTCCAGCTGCACTGAGTCTAAACTTCTCTGACAAGATGTCAAGACCTTTCATTATCTCACTATTCCCCACACAGCCCATCTGCTTGGTATGGGTCAGCATCCTCACTTCCCCTTCTAACTTCCACCTGTCCTCTTAAGGCAGAGCGCAAGTTCAGCTCCTTCCGTGAAACTTCCCTTATCGTTGACACTCTCAGCTTACTTTTCCTGAACTCCTTTACCATTTGTTTTCTGTGCCATCCAAATCCTTATGAAGATGAAAATCTACGTTCTGTGCTAATTTTCATGTTTATATTTATCTTCTCAACTAGATTGCATAGATCTTGAAGGAAGGACTGTGTCTTTTTCTGTAAACCTGGCCCTCCACATTAGGCATAGGACAGGTACTCAAGCAAAATGTTGATCCATTGCTCAGTCATCATCAATCTTCACGCTTCTTTTGCCATGAAGGGAACCACACATTTTTGCCCTCACCCTCCGTGGATGCTAAACTGTAGTCAAGTCCTCCAGGCCCTGGCTTGTAGCTCTGTGGGTGGTCAGCTATAAGACAGCAATTGATAGTCTACCAAGAAAATATAGTTTCTGCAAGAAGGTGAAGTAAGGTGTCATGGCCAGTCAGTGGGACACAGCTGCTTAACTTCAAAGGAGGACAAAAACTCAAATATCCATGCTGCTCTACAGAAAACACCATCAGTGAGAACCAATAAATGGCATGGCCCTGCTGGGTGCTGTATTGGGTGACTGTATCAGAGAGATGGGTGCACACATCCTTGGGGTGAAGTAGATTTAGGGATCTGCCAGGCTTCCACCACCAGAATTAACACATGTGAAGAGTGATATGTCTCTTTTAAAACCTAGTTTTTCATCAGGGTGTTTATTTTCTAGGGTAATGATCATGGTAATATTTTCAGTGTTCATAGTATTTTGACAGTTTTCAGGGCAGTGTCTCTTTTATGACCCATAGGATATGCAGATCTTTAAAATACCCCAGATCTTTAAAACTATTGGAGTCCCAAGATGTTAAGGATATTTGCTTAAGTGAATATCAAGACCTTCTTAAATTATTTTAAGACCTCCCAGCGCCCTTTAAGTCATTCTGGTTTTAGAATTTACACGTAAGAGAAAACCCTGAATGCCAAAATTTACTCAAGTTTATGACATAGTAATGAATTATTCATGGAAAATTTTAATATGAAACTGGACTCTCCTTCATCCTAATATCAATTAATCAATTAAAAAGTAGTAAAAAATTATTTAATGTCTTAGGTGCTAGGCATGGTGAGGGGCATAGCTTCTTACGAGGACTTTAGTAAGATTGATTTTATTTAAAAAATCAACAACTGAAAATTTTTGTTTGAGGGATAATTATAAAGAAAAATACTACAAAGCCAAATGAATATTGTTTTTGCACTCTAGTTTTTGTGACTTACTTATATATTATGAGTGGATAACTCCATACTGCTTACTTATTTTGCATTGCTCTCATGAGTGGTGGTGACTACGTATCTTCTGACTAACCTGGTCCTTTTGCTCTTCTAACTCTGTATTGGCAGCTTTCTGGAAGATTCCAGCTTTCCTAGCCTGGGCAGAAATTTCTGACCCTATTTACTTGCAACTGACCTGTTATTCCCCACGTTCCACAGTGACATTTTTATTAACACAGTCCTTCTTAATGGAATTTGACCTATTTCTTAGCATCAATGGATGTACCACTCACTAGTCATTCATGTTATTTTTTGTTAATCAACTTCCTGAGATTTTCTGAATTCCAAATACTTTGCTTTTGGATAAATCCAGAAAAGTGAGTTAGACTTGCCTTTTTTTCCTTAAGGGGTCATCATTTGGTCCCACCCATCTTCCTGGGAAGTTGATTTTCCTGTAAATCTATGGGAAACTGTTTGTGCTACGTGGTGGGAAGATATCACTTACATTTCTTTCCAAAAGAAATTCATGTTACAGGAGCTGAGACCTGTAATTGCCAAAGTAATCTGCCATACTTTGTTTTGGTGCATTTGGACGATTTCCTCTAACAAAGATTCTCTGCAAGAAAAATCTATTTAAAACATAAAGCTAAGGAAGCATCCTTTATGTCCTTTTCCTGCTAGGGAGACTTTTCCTTATAAAGGGCTCAGCATCCATGTGGCCATCACCCTAAATCTGGCATCACAGCCCTGGAGCAGAGAGCATAATATGGGGGTTCGCATGAGGAGACACTCCTGCTTGACTCCAAGTTGCCATCTAGGTTCCTACCCCAGCACCAAGATTCCAGTAATTGAACTGGAGGGAATAAGCACATCGAAATACTCATTCATTATTCCAGAAATTGTAAGAAATAATGTGAAAACATGATCTACGGAAAATAGAGTAGTTGCTAATGCTAAGTCCAAGTTCCCGAGGAGTCAAATACTAGGAATCATGATTTTCTGCAAAATAAATTCTAAAGGTTTAGATTTGGGATTTGGGGGACAGGTCTGAATCACGGTTCGTTGTTAAACCAAAAGATCTTAGAGTTTGGAGAGGACCACAAATAACCTACTGATTATCCCATGATAATTACTAACATTTATATTTATAACAAAATATGGAAGGAAAAGGCCACCATCTATTATCATGGAACCATGGCACACAATGGTTTATTTTACTTCTTGGTATGTGCTGTCTTCTCTGAGTTCTTTTTTGAATATTGTTTTTCAAAACTGGGGGAAAATATGATTGAAAAAAGTCTTCCTTGAAGAAATGGCAATTCATATCTGGGGCTACATGCTATAAGAAAGATACAGCTGATGCATTTCAGAATATTAAAGGTCTGAGGGACTTCAGACAGTAGCTGGGCCACATACATCCCTACAAGAACAGTTTCCTCTTGTTCATGCCAGCCCATCTCTATGGTCTCAGCTCTGCACCAAGAACCATGGGGCTCCTCATTCAAGCAAACCTCTAAAGAGGAGATAAACACATGGTGGAGATGGTGCTGCATTGCATGGTATCAGCAACTATCAATATTTGTGATGACAATTCCATGGGTTAGTGAAGTGCAGAGAAGCCAAAACCAAGGTTGCTGAACTCTGGTTGATAATCTTGTTCCAGGATAATCTCACCACTGTTTACCAAATTTGGACTTCATTCTCCTTTTATTCATTATTATTATTAGATAAATTATGCATTGAGAGTCTACCAGGCACAATCCCCCAGACCAAACACAGTTCACTCAAAAAGGACTGAACACGATGGAAATGCTATCTACCCTTCCAGAGAGCATAGTCAGCTCAAGGGTCCCTCTGGCCAACACCACCAGTGCATTTTAATTGCCCAGGGCAGATCAGAATCCCTCAGTCTGAAAGATAATGCTCCAGAGAAACTCCTGAGAATGGTCAAATGATAATATGGTGACCCAGTAGTTCTTTTCCTCAGAGCTAAGAACAATTTCTCTTTGCTATATTCTTCAATGTTCGGAGGTTATAGATGCCTTAGAGAACCTACAGAAAACAAAACAAGGGAAGACAATATATTAGGAGATTCACAAAGTCTTGGAAACGAATTCATGGACCTTTACAGCAATGGAACAGCTTGCAGGGTCTTCTTAACATCCTCAGCATCTGTTCTACCCATTTGTTCTCCTGACAAAGAAAGAAGCTCTCTATGTTAGAGGCAGGGAACCACTCATACTAACAGAACCAAGGACTGATTTTATGGGGCAGAATCCTCGAAAGAAAGAAAAAAATATTGCTGCTTGAATTTATTCTCTTTGATTCTACAGATCTTACTAAGTCTCTTCTAAGTACAGTAGATGTGCAGAAGATCCAAAGATGAATGAAACAGTCCCTCCTTTAAGGGACTTTAGAGAGCCAGGATACAAATAACCTTCAACTCTATGAAAACAGCGAACAGCATCTAAAACAATGTGTGACAAAAAGTCTGTGTTCAGTAAACATTTTTGGAGCAAATAAGATATAACATGCTAAGTGCTGAAAGCATGGTCTGAGTAAGTTACTGGTTATTCAGAGAATGAAGACATCACACTTAATGGGAAGAGACAGTGAGAGTTTCACAAAGGGAGAGACTTGTGACATACATGGGGAAGGATAGATGGAATGTAGGGAAGTGGAAAGGAGATGGAAGGATGCTTCAGAAGAGGGGATGGCATGAGCAATGAGGAGGATCCTGGGACATGAGTCAAAGACAAGAGGAGGCACAGACTAAAGAACAGGCTGGGCCATGCTGTGGAGAGTCTCCAGGGCCAGCTGAGAAAGACGTCCAGATTGCGGGTAAGATGACAGGTGATGGCTTGCCTTTCCTCTGGCCTCCCTCTGTTGTACTTTACTACTGACAATACTGGAGAAGATCATAAAAGTCATAGTTTCAGTAAACCAATTGGTGTTAGTACCAGGACCTTCCCCTTCTCTCTTGACTTCTAAAACAAACCTCATATTTTTTTCCAGTCTCTCTCTCTCACATCTCTTCTTTTATTATTATGTCATTTGACACCATTTTGTTTCTCTTTCCAGCTCTCCCTGTCTCCCCAAATTCCAGCTTGGTGGAGTATACAACAGTAAGGTGACATGATCTGGGAAGGAGGGTGTGCATCTCCGTTGCATAATACTCCAATGGAAAGAAAGGTTAAAAGATTTTAACCCATTCACAGCCAGGTTTTCCTTATATGCTTTTGAGGAAGAATAGAGAATGTTATGCAAAGGCTGCCTGAGTGAAAAAAATGAGTGCAAAGCCCCATTCTGTGTTTCCTAGGAGCCAAGCTTCTCATTTTTATACCACAGGAGAAATCTCAGTCTCTTGAATCTTCAGAATGAATATATTTTTTTAACCAACCCGCAAGGGGAGGGGAAAGGCAAATTTAAAAAAAAGGGAAAAAAAAGGATTTGTTAGCTGTGGTATAGCCACATCTGGGATAAACTGGGCCAATGCAGCCCAGCTACACATGAAGTCCCAGAAGTTTCTCTTAATAACTTTCCAGGCATTCTACCATCACTGAACCTTCCCATATCACTTACTGAAATGCAGGAAGCCGCAAGCTGTTCTCTGGTCATCATTGTGTTTGAGGTCCTAGCTTTCTTCGTCTGTATTCCTGACACTCTGGTTCTTTCTCTGTTTCAGTTTTCCAGAACCAATGACTCTCCACCTCTAGTTCTGTTTCTCCTTAATAAAACCTGCTGTTGTGTTCTTTTGGCACTCTAAAGTGAACATGATCTGTGTCAATTTAGAGTAATACATCCTAGGGAAATGTGGATTTTAACCCAAACCAAAACCTTAAATTAATGAAAATCTCTCTGAATTATTTAAGACCATGCTTTCTGGGTCCCTCCTAATGCCCTGAGGGTTGAGAAGAATTATCTCTGAATTTGTTTTGACAGTTATTTGTTTTTATTCCTTAGTTCTTTCTTTTGTAACTTTAGAATATCTATAGCAGAATAAGAAAGGCCAACTTGTGGATATCACATCAGACAAATGACTTGACTGGACACTTTGATTTTTGCTTTCTCCTAAAAGCTATTCTTTCTGGATCTACAGAAAGTACAGCCATGAACTGGTATCCAAATGGGCTGTATTTCAAGAGATAACCAGGGGGAGGCCCAAGGACCCCAAAGCAATGGAATTACACCTTGTCTTGAACAGATGGCACAGCCAGAGACCTGGGATTTTCTAAAATGCAACCAAAAGGACCATTTTGTCTTAGTGCAAATGTGTTAAATATCAACATTATTATAGAGAATGCTCTTCAAAATCTAGCTTCAACATTGACATGGTGTGGGAGCAATTAGAACTCTTTGCATTGCTTGATGCTCAGGTGAGAAAGTGTACAAAGTGGTCATTTAAGGGGGTAGTACCGAGCCTAGGACAGGTAAAAGAAATACGAATAAACCAACATAATCACACCCTGACCACTCCAGGATCACTGGTCAAGGCTAAATCAAGCATATGCCCTGAGCAAAATGTTGGGCTTGTGTGGCCCATAACCCCCTTTCCCATTTCCTTCTGATGGTCAGGTGAGCTACTGAGTAGAGCAGTGGAAGGTC
This sequence comes from Ailuropoda melanoleuca, assembly GCF_002007445.2. Classification (NCBI taxonomy): domain Eukaryota; kingdom Metazoa; phylum Chordata; class Mammalia; order Carnivora; family Ursidae; genus Ailuropoda; species Ailuropoda melanoleuca. The sequence goes on from NC_048231.1 coordinate 71,912,685, forward strand.
AGAAAAGGTAAAGTCTAGGTTAGGGTCAGGCAGCCCCCTCATTGGTTTGTGCAAGGTTAGGCCTGCAAGTTAGGCCTGCCTCTTAGGCAACCACTAATATGGAATCCACTGATTTACAAAGAAGTGTTCACACACCCACCTCTATACCTTTTGTCATGCTGATCCTCCCCCTCCCACATATCCCATCAACTCCATTGACTCAAACCCTCACCATCCTTTAACATCTCCTTCAGGAGACGTTTAAAAAACACATCAAGCTATCATGCACTACTATCAATTCTTGTTTCATTTACTAACCATCCCACTCACTGGGAAATTTTTCTTGGGCTTTTTTATTAGGTATGCTTTGTATGTTTATCTTATCTGCAAAAATCAATTTCTGGGCTCACGAAGTCAGATAAAGTCACATATTTCTTCGGATCCTTCCTTTAATCACTTAGCACATAGATTAGCATGTATGTATGTGTGTGTATAACATAATATATGCATATATTATCTAAATCTATATAGATGCATAACATATTTTCTTCAATAACCAGTATATGTGCATTACAGGAAAGTCAATTATGACTCAGTATGAAGTATAAAGTATGAAAATCTAGCAATTATAAAGTTTAATAATGAAATACCATTTTCTTTTCCAGGTTTTGGTGTACTCCATTCATCCATTCATCATTAGACTGTGTTTCCCCAGAGATGATAAGATGTGACTGCCTGAAGCAATGCATATTGTCTCTTCCTGGGTAGACCTTTCCTTCTTTCCAAGATGAGTTGTGCTGGATATCAGGGAAAGAAACTTCAAGATTTCTTTTACTGCACTATTAAGTCTAGAGCCTAGAACAACGTAAGCAGCCTGTTTCTTGTTTAATTTTCTCTGTCTTTTCCCACAACCCTTTGACTCCTCTGAATCCTCTAGATCCCAAGCAAAAAGGTGCATTTGTACTTGTACCAGGGCTTCTGAGCCTTATCATATCTAGGCGTGTTGTTTCACAGTTGCTTATGTAGTGCCATTCCACATGGAAAAGAAAAAATTAATAAAATGCCCTCCTAAGAGGCACCATTAGTTCTTATAAATAATTTCTTTCTCTCAGGAAATTCCCCTTCTCTCCTTGGTTCTTGTATGTCTGCACATAGAGAAGAATGGGTAAAGTCTGCCATGTGACAATTCTTGCCAGGTTCTCCCAAGTTTTTAGCAGTTATAAAGTCTATTATTATTCTCTTCATTGACTACCTGTTGGGGTTCTAGGGAATCAGTAAGTTGAAGATTTTGAAGAGGAATAGAACTTGTTTGGGATAAGGGAACTGATGTATTTATGATGTATAATTACACATTTCACTAGAAGTGTTCAAGCATAGGCTTATGTGGTGTGTGTGTGTGTGTGTGTGGTCAGTCTACTGCTCCTGATTCATATTTATTTGAAATTTACATCAGGAATTCCTATTGCATAGACATATATATCTCATTTGACAGTGGGTTTAACTTAAATTCATGCTTCATGAGTCACCTATACTCACAAGTTTTGGCATAATCACAGAAAAACTTTCTAGTGGACACAATTGCATTCCTTTAGCTGGACATCTGGATATTTCAATCGATTTAGCCATTCAATGGAAAGGTCTAGCAAATGCCCCTAATTTGACATTGTTAGTTGTGGGCTATTTTTTTTCTTCAGTATCAACCACTGTAGCTAATTAGGCAGCAGATTCGAATCTTCATGAATTTTTCAGGCTGATACGTGTTCCTTCCCAGGGCTAATCTGCTATTATCAGAGGAATGACTCTGGTATACATTGTGGGTGGTGTCTGACCTTATTCCCATATTCAGATTGAAATTAGTTGAGGGACTGTGGCCAACGAGGTCATTTGGTAAATCATCTCACAGAAAACAGGTCTGCTTTAGAGAATGTCCTTTTCTTGTTCCCCTTCATAGCCCATCCTAGCTTCCGCTATTGCAGGGCTCTATCAAGAAGGCATAAGATTCAATAAAACTCTTACCAAGGATTTCAGAAACTTAAAAAATTCAGCAGAGAACCTAGTTATAAAACTTGTGTAGAGGACTAGAATAATGCCATTCTATGAGCTTCCTTTGTTAACAATGAGGAGGATTTGGCATATAACAGTAAGGGGAAGAATTTTGTATAAATGGATGAGAATAAGGAAAACTGCTTTATTATGTGATTTGCTGTGTTAGGGATGTTGAAGAGTCCAGGTTTCCTGGGATGGCAACGTCAGGTCATCCCACTTAACCTTCTCCTCTGGACACAGAGGGGAAAGGCGGAGTACTAATCCACCCCTCTGTAAGTTGTTGTTTTCCAATTATAACTGATCAGTGGTTGGGATTATTAATAAGAATCACACAACCATTTATGTCTTTTGAAAGTCATCAGTACTAATTTCCACAAATTGGTTGCAATTTCCAATAAGAAAATACCAATTAATTCATTCACTAAGAATTGTAATGAGTTAGCCCAATGGAGACTGACATGGTGGTAAGAGCAGAGAAGGAGCATTCAGGACTTCAAGGTTATAGATTACTTTTGGCAGTCCTCCGTACTTTGGATTTTCAACTTACTAGACTTAAAAAAAAAAAAAAAGACAATGTTCCTTACAAGACATGAAGAGAATATCTGAAATATGACTATTTTACCCCCCACTTTTTTCCCTTTAGCAATTTTCTTTCCTAATTTTTCACTGGGAAGAGACAATATGGTATTTAGCTCCTTTTCTCCCTCATGATTTATATATAATTAGGGGCTCAGAAATGTTATCCTTCAGTTCTAAAAGAAGTGGTTGTATTGGAATACAAAGGATCATTTTAGTTATGGGCATACATACTTTTTAATTAAAAATTATTTTATTGCTTTTGTTAAGTAATTAAAATTTACAAATTGATTTCTCACAAATATTTATTAATATTAAGTTGTTTTTGGCATACACCAGTAAATTGCAAGCAATTGCTTTACTCTGCATGTGTAATTAAAATGACTAAGTAATTATATTTTTTCCTTGAGTGTAGTTGACACTATCACATTTTTCTAAGTTTTGGTTCATTTTTATTTCCATTAGTGAATGCTTCATAGAAGCCAAGATAAGGAGTGTCAGTTAGCAAGGAGGAAAGCTGCTTCTCTTACTGAGCTTTTGAGAAATACAAGCAGATATTGTGTGCCATGTTTATAGTCTCATGTGCTTTGTTTTCTTAGATGTCTTTCCTCTTCCTTTATCTACCTGCCTTGCATGTTGCCATGATTATTTGGATGGTTATTTAAACATTTCTAGAATGCACATCTTAACTTAAAAATACTTAGGTTTATATATTTAGACTTTTATTCAAATTGGAATGAATGAATAGGTGGTATGTCTACTCAACTATACCTTTTGTTCTGCTGAGTCCTTATCATTTTCCTCTTTCTTGTTCTTCCTCAGATATTATCAACTTCCTTGCATTCCTCTTTATCATCAGCAAATACCCCGTAAAGTCCCCCATGTGCAAGCTTCGTGTCATGTGCATGGACTTCTATGCATATCAGGTTAGAGTCCTTACCTCCTGAGGAGCTCAGCATCAGATGGAGGGAAGGCTGAATCAACATGATGGTTTCTCCCCAAAATAAAGGAAAATGAAAAGCAAAAGTGAAACAACACACCTAGAATTATCTGTTATTCTTATCCACAATATAGGATGACAGACTGCCCATGCAGTGAAGGTTAGGCAGTGGTACAGGGTCATGCTGAGAGAGGATCGACTGGCAAATATCTCAGACAACGAAGGCAGAGCCCAGGACTCCATCCTAAGTGGTGCATTCAGACAAATAAAACAAGCAATTCTCTTGGAACAACAGAAACGGGGAGAGCTTTCCTGGATACTGTTTGGAATGAGTCTTTCAAAGCAAGAAAGTGAGGGTTAAACAATGGATTACTATAACCCAGGCTTCTTCCTGTGGCCAGATAGAGTAACAGGGACCAGATGTACATTTTCACCTGAAACAACCCACTGAAAAAAGGACAAAATTTATAAAACAATGGTTTCCAAGAACCTGTGATCCATGAAAGATGGGAAAAAATGAAGTAAGTCCTACTGTTTCCCACACTTACTGCCTTTAGAGAATTTTGGGTTCTGGAGCAGGAAGGGGTAACTCAGAGCCCAGTGGACACCCTGAACTAAGGAGATGGGTTGGGAATCTGAGGAAGTCTAGGTGGCTAGAGTTTGCAGGGCAGACAGACACAGAGAGGAGAGAGCTGCCCACAAAGACCAGCCTGGACATCTGCAGAGGCTGACTGTGAGGATTCAGCAGAACACGGATCAGCATGGGCCATGAGGAAACTGCTCCTGACTTGGGAAAGAACCACCCAGAAGGACTATAGGACAGCATACCTGGTGCTCAGACAGGAGCAGAATAGTGCCCGTTTCCACCAGCCAGACTGGACACCTCAACATGTATGATGCGTTAGTGGAGTGCTCAGAGGAGTCTTGCCTGGCAGTGAGGGGTAAGCAGCTTTGGAAGGAATGCCACTGTGGGCTTTCCTAATGATTGCTGAACGTTAGGCTCAAAAGGAGCAAGCTGTTTGAAGAGATTCCATAACTCAGATTTGCAGGAAGCTAGTTTTTGGTGAGACAAGTAGAAAAGAAGTCTGCAGCGTGGAAGGCCCTGCATGGCTTGCCTTGATTGCTGGTGAGAAATGGCTACAAATGGCTATGAGATCTCACATGCTTCACCCCACCAGCAGCCATGATGAGAATCCCTGCAAACTCCAGCCTACCACCAGCAGCTGAGCTGGAGAATTTCCACATTCAGAGATGAGTAGTAAACAGAAAAGCACAGAAAATCTATCTTTAAAAATAATCAAAGGCACAGGAAAAACAAAAATGGGATATTACTAGGGAAGGATACCTCAACAAGAGCACACATTTCAGAAGTTACCATAGATTAAATGGAAAATACGACTGAACAGATCACCAAGATGTTTTGGGGGTAGAATACAAATGCTTTTATCGAATAAAAATCCAAGGGAGAACAATGTGGAGGTGCCAGAGGTCCTGGAAGATAAAGCATGAGGCTAGAACGAGATAGGATCAGGAGTGCAACAGCTTACAAAAGAAAAGGAGGAGAAAAATAAAACCATCACAGAGAAGGGCACACTTACAGAACAAGGGAGAACAGACTGAAGAAAACAAACAAGCAAACCAACAAGCAAACCAATAAATGAACAACAGCCCTAAGAGATGCAGAGGTCAGGATCAAGAATAGGGAGCACAAAGAAATGGAATGAACAAAATTAAAAACAATGGAAATGGTGAATATGAAAGAGAAACAAGGGGGCTTGAGTACGTACAAGTAGGATCCATAAAGAAGAGGAATGAAATACTAGATTAGAAAACTATATTTAAATATTAAGAAGACTTTTCACAAATAAAGGAAGATTTGTATCGTTTTCAGTAGTTCCTTTACTTCTTTCAACACCCAACCCAAGGCTGTTCTTCTCCAGAAAGCCCCCACCCTCTGTCCTTTTTAAAAGATTTTACCCATTTGAGATACAGAGAGAGTGAGACAGAGTGAGAAAGTGAGCAAGAGAGAGCAAGGAAGAGAGCACGTGTACAAGAAGGGTTTGGGGAGGGGTAGAGGGAGAGGGAAAAGCAGACTCCCTGCTGAGCAGGGAGCCTGACATGGGGCTCAATCTCAGGACCCTGGGATCATGACCTGAGCCGAAGGCAGATGCTTAACTGACTGAGCCACCCAGGCACCCCAACAATTATGTTTTCAATGAAAAAATAATTAGTCTCAGTTTCCTCCTCAGTAAAATAACAAGCATGTACAAACATGGTCTCTAAACACTTTTTTCACCATAAAAATCTAAAAGCTACCTGCTTTCCTCCGCTTGGCAAGCATTTACGCTGTGTATTTTCAGTTGCAGCAACTCGGCAATGCCTGTTGTTTTTGTGGAAGCTGTGTTTGCCCCCAAATGTGCTGTTGACATGATCCGCGTAGATTCAGTGTCCATCCTACCTTGCACAACTTTCGAGAACAGCCAGACAAAAAGTCCAGAGGGCACACTGAAGGATTCTTACAGGAAGCTTATAGCCTGTCTCCTTTGGCTAATTTGCAAAAGCATTTTTTGATTTAAAACAGAAGGAGGGCGAATCCCTGGGAGAAAACTCACATCCACTAATGTTCCTTCTGGAGTGAGTTATGAAAGAAAGCCCCAGATGGATTAGAGACGAAGGTTAAACTTTGAGACACTAATTTATTGAAAAGGTAAAGATAAAAGAACAAAAGTGCCCTGAATGCTATGTCCATGTGTCCTTTTTGCCCCATGCTCCATGCATTCCAGTAATTTAAGGATCTCTAAAAGGAATATGTGTTTCTCTAGAGGTGATTTCACGCAGATCCTTAAAGATAATCTTCTTTGGAAACAATTGAAATGATCATTCTAATTGGATTCTCCAATTAGACAAAAATGGACAAATTTTAAAGAAGATATTTCAGTTTGAAAACAGCAAGCCTAGCAGAGCTGTTTGGGGGCAATGGTATCAAAACCTACAGTGGTATTCTGGAAAAATATTTTTTGTACAGTGAATTCAGTGATGTTTTATACCATATTACATCAATGTGAAGTTATCCGTTATTTTCACATTTCTGAAATCATTCTATAACCAACAAAGTCTTACAATTACTGTGGGTCAGGTGAGAGTTAGGTCCAGCTGTCACTGAACACCCATACATGGACCTGGTTATTATTTCTGGTGGTATAGCCTGACAGCCATAACTTTGTAATATTTCAGTCAATACACCTTATAAGGCCCATTTGAGAAAAGGATATGCATACTGATTCTTTTCTGAAAAGCTTCTGTTGACACCATCTGGTAAGACTGAAAAAAGCACCTTCATATAAACTTGCACAATCAGGGGCAGTGGGTTGGAAGACATTCTGGGCACAATAATGGTGTGCTTTTAAGAAATGCTGCATCACCAACATGCTCAAGGAAGAGGACAGGGAGGATAATAAATGTAAATCTTTATATATTTCTAAATATCACTACTTTAATATCTGTCTTTGTTTTTCTTCTTTTCTCCCTAAATTCCAGGTAATAATCATGCATCCACACAGCTGTCATTTCGTAGTGTTGTCTGAGTGGCTGATGAAGAGGCGGTGATTAAGTGAACTTTGGAGAGCACATTTAAAAAAAAAATCTTTATGGTTTCTTCAAAAAGTGCTTCTTTAAAAATGAGGTGTAGTAGATAAATACATTAATGGCTCCACTTAATGGTTTCTGTATCTATACCCTTTGCAATGTGACTACATCAGGAATTGGGAACCCATGTCTCCATCCTTTGAAGCTGGGCTGGGCTTGTGATTGACTTTGACCAAAGAAATAAGGTGGCAGGTGGTGATGTACCACTTCTGAGACTAGGCCTGCAGAGGCCTTACACACTTATGCCCTCTCAGAATAGGCGGGCCTGGAATAGCCTGATGCAGTATGACAGACCACGTGGAAAAGAGGCCAGTTGTCCTATCAGAGGCATCCTAGACTACCCCATAGCCAGCCAACCTTCAAGCATGTGAGACAACTCAGCCAAGACCAGCAGACTAGCTTACCTTACGTATAGCTAACTGAAGACTTATGATTTAGCCCAGCCAAGAACAGAATTGCCCGACTGACCTACAGACTCATAAGCTGTTAAAAACGCTTATTGTTTTAAGCCACTGAGATATGTGGTGATTTGTTACACAGCAATAGCTCACTGATACATGAGGGGCAGCATATGTTTCTCACATAAAATCAGGTCACTGTGAAGTTCACATCAAGATGCTTTTTCTGAAGGTGTTTTGAAGCTTTTGAATCCCACATATCCATCTATTTCTGCATTTCCCAGGAGTGGAAGCACTGAAATTCTGTAAGACAGGCTGCTCTTGAGATATTTTCAACTTAGCTGGAATCAGGATTTGCCAGAAATGTCGTGAGACAGCTTGTTTAAGTGAGATTTCCTGCTCAGTTTCTTTTTTTAAAAGAGAGAGGGAAAAAGAAAGAAAAAAATAATGATTTTTGGATGGAGTTCATCTGTTCTGGACACATTTTGACATGTAGTGGAGGGGAACCAATATATAAGGATCTTTGAGTTCTTTAGAAACTTTGGCAAAGTCCTAAACCACCTGGGAATTCATAAGATTGAATGTTTGAAGTGCGATTTTAAATTAATAACACTGACATCACAAATTGCTCGCACAAATCAGTCCCTCACTACTCAAAAATGTTCTGTTTACAGATTGCTCTGTCTTCCTATGGCTTTTTTTTATTTAGGCTGGATATGTTCTTTTACTATCTTGCTTGTAAATTACTGGAAGATTGTCTTCATTTCTTTTTAGGCTTCACACTGAAAGGTGAGTTTTAGATACCTTAGTGTTGCTTAATATTTTACATTTCAATTTTTCAGTTCAAACCAGGGAACCAGAGAAGGGTATGAATAAAACTTAAGCTATAGGTGAACATTTAGAAAAAAGAAAGAGCAAAGGATGAATATGTATGAAACTTATTTAAAATGCCATATTTATGAGGAGAGGAAAAATATTGGAGCCTCGCTTTCCCTTTACATATTTTCAAAACACCACATGGGATTGAGTGGGACCAAGTGAAAAGTATAAAATTTGTTGAGTGTGGCGGGTGTTTTAGTGTGGCAGTGCAGTAAAAAGTTGGCAGTGTGAATCATCTGGGGCTGTGGATAGGAAGATACACAGAGGCCTTGGGATTAAGGAAAGACATGAGTTCTCTAGTGCCTGATTTTCAGTGGGACGCTCAACAGGATGCTTGTCCTCTTTCTATGTTAATTTGTTTCACTCTAGAGGCCAAGAGTTACTCCTCCATGGGCCAGAGCATGGGCTTGCAGCATCCTTATTTCCTCCGAGCCTGCTCTGTACCTGTACCAAATCTAAGGAGTGGTGACAGCAAGGCCACGTTGTTGCAGTAGACCATGAAAGGGAAGAAAGGGCCAAAGGAAACAGTTAACTCAAGGCATTTTAATTCAGTTGGCAATTATTTTGCCCATTCTGTGATCAGGCCTGTGTTAGGCTTAGAAAATAAGGGATCAGGGGCTGCACTCTCCCACCCAGTGATTCCACATATTGGGGCCTAAGCCATAAAAAATCACACAAGCCTGGGAGACATGGACAGGGTTGTTAGTTTTCATGAAGAAGGTTCTGGTTAAATATGGTAAGGATAGCTGTTCTTTGAGAGTACAGGCAGCAGTAAGTATGAATAATGTAGATCCATGTACTAACATAGAGAAGTCTCTAATACATATAATTGAGTTTTTAAAAAAGCTTCAAGTTATGATCTACAATGTAATACCACTTGGTATCATTATAAAGCACCTACACAAAACTATACATCTCTACCTTGTAAGTATAAAATTTAGACGAAAGGATTGGGGTGGCATGTGCAAAATACTTACCTCTGTGAAAGGATGGAGGCTGGTCAAGGAGTATTTTCCTATCTCATTACTATAACACATTTTTGCACTAACTGAATTAAATAAACAAATTAAAAATAATTGAAGTAAGTGAATTATGGGCGTAAATAAACATTCCCCTCTCCTCACCATACACATAAAAACAAAGGCAGTCACCTTCACGTTCCTTCTTTTCTCTTTGTAAAAATAAGACTCACAGATGTACTTCATGTTTTAATGAAATAGGCTCTTTTCTTGATTTCCATAAAATTTTTCTTTTGAGGTGCCCCCCCTCCCCTTTCCTAATCTCTCTTCTTCCTTTTCAATTCTGGTATTATGTATGTTCTCCAAGGTCTGTCCTTAGCCTCCTTTTAGAAGGCTCTCCCTTTTCCTGGGAACTTTTACCCACTTCCACAGAATCAAAGATAACCTCTAACAGAGTGACTTTCTTAAATCATTGTTTCCAGCTTTGCTTTTCCTACTTTATTAAGCACCCCCCACTTTGCATTTTCTACTGTCATTTTTATTTTTATTTTTTTCACCATTTTAAATATATATTATATGATAAAATGATAAAATTTTGTATGTATTTGGCTAAACACATTTTTAAAAGTTTTAAATTTTAATTCCAGTCAATTATCATAGAGTGTTATATCAGTTTCAGGTGTACAATACAGTAATTTAACACTTCCATATATCACCCTGTCCTAAAACCCACAGCTGATATCATCCTCAGTGGGGAAAACTGAAAACTTTTCCTCTGTGGGCAGGAGCCAGAGAGGGATGGCCACTCTCAGCACTGTTCTTTAGCATAGTACTGGAAGTCCTAGCCACAGCAATCACAGAACAAGAAATAAAAGGCATCCAAATTGGCAAAGAAGAAATAAAACTTTCAGTATTTGCAGATGACATGATACTCTATACAGAAAACTCGAAAGACTCCCCACAAAACTGCTGGAACTGAAACACGAATTCAGTGAAGTCGCAGGATACAAAATCAATGTACAGAAATCTACCACCACTTTTAGCTCAGTTTTTTTTAAACCTAAATTCATCTCTCTTCATATCCCCAGTGGGTTTTTCATCCACCATCCTAATTTCAACTAAAGACTCAGAAGCCTGGTTTACTCGGTAATTCCCCTTTCCCATCTTCCTCACCACTCACAGTGTTCCATCCAGTCTTCCTTCCCAATGTCCTTTGTATTTATGGTTTCATCTCCATCCGTACATTTCCTTCTTGGATTCTCTCAACCAAAAGCACAAACAAATGTTAAGTGGAAACTTAAGCCACTTCTTTCAGCAACTGATGGCCTCCAAATGTTTATTTATCTCCCTGTTCAGGCTGATCTATACTGGTTATTTTGGTCTTAATTGCATGGTTACCACTTCCTCACTCTCAATTATGAATCAATCACTAAGATTTTACCAAGTATCAGTTCACAATTGGCCATGGGAGATATTATAAACATAGAAGACATGGGCTCTTCTTTTGAGGAACTAATTGATAAAATAAATCACCTGTACATAAAAGGAGCAGGTTGAAACAAATTTCACAGTGGTATAGAATACATACAAAATGCAGTGGAAACAAAATCCATGAAGCTTCTCTCCTCTCTTCTTTACTTCCACAAACATTACTTAAGTACCTACCACGTGCCAGACACTAACCTGGGACTAAGGATATGGCATAATTAAGTCAGATAATTCCTTGCCCTTGTGGGACTTCTACTCAAGTGCAGGGAAATAGATACCTAAAAGGTAAGTGGATAATTAAGGTGGTTTCCAAGAGTAATAAATGCTATCAGAAAAAACATAATACAAGGTGATATGTCAAAAAGGACCTGGGGATGAAATTTAGCTAGAAAGGTCAGGGAAGCCCTCCCTGAGGAGCCAATATTTGAGTTGACACCTGAAGGTTGGATGGAGCCAGTTATAGGGAAATCTAGATATAGAAAGTCAAAGGCTGGGCTGGACTTACACTACGAGCAAAGGTGCAAGATGACCATGAGACTGATGTGCTTGAGGAACTGCCCGATGAAATAGGTACTCAGGAATGATGAGAAATAAGCTGGGTTGTACTGAATACCATAGGCCACAAATCCGTTGACAGTTGAGAATTTAGGACAGAACCTGTTTGGAGGGAGTAAAGTACTCTTAGAGGGAAATTTCATAAATGACCTCTCTGTGACCCTAGCAAAGCCCTTCCTGACCATGCAGACTGTGAAAAGGCCCTCCAGTACCCTCCATATTCTATGGTGTAGCATTTAAGTCAGATGGATAAACAGGGAAAAGAAGAAGGAATTTTCCAGGGAAGGGAAAAACTAAGTGAATCAACATTTTCCTAATCGGTTTCCAGAGGCATTTGTCTATGAGAGAATGAGATGTTTGATATTCTGGTTGAGTAAGTTCTTGATTCCAGGTCATCAATTATGATAATAAAACAAATCAAAAAGTTTCCAGCAAACAGAAATTCTTCATTTCCTGGCTCCTACTCAAGTTTATTGATTGGACTATTGGGTAAGACAATAAATTTCATCTAGAAATGTTAGAAAAGCTTTTGGCTGGGCCCTTTGCTCTTTGCAATCTCAAAAATGGTTTGAGGTGCCTGTAACAATTTGGATTATTCATCCCTCTCTCCTCTGCCCATAGACAGAGACAGGTGCTTTATGGATAAAACTGTCTTCACTCCTGTCATGGGAGGAATGGCTAACCATATACATTACATATTGAATTAAAGGTACCTACAATCTTCATTTTCTTCCAAAATATTCCTTCCACTTGTCTTCTAAAATGCCCAAATTGCTAATCATTAGAGTTATAAAATATGAGTTTCTTCTTAAATAAATATATGTTCCCAGGGGAGGAGGGGGGGTATGGTTTGTGTGATTTATCTTTATAAATAAGTTCATGTTAATATTCATATCTATATACACAAGGGGGGATTGTACAAAGTGGTGAAAATTACATAACATTTGGAGTCCAAAGACCTAAGTTCAAGGCCCACCTTTTCCTCTCAAGAGCTGTGTGATTTGGCAAATCACTTAATTTCTATAAACCATGGTTTCCACCTCTGTTAAACCTAAACTTCATCTGAAGTTTAAATGAGTATGTGTTATTGTTTTGTAAACGTTAAAGCATCAAATAAATATAAGCGATTGTAAATAATATTAATAGATTTGTTTTTAAGATTGATTTTATCATCATTTTGGAAGGCACTGGAATTCTGAGAGTATTTTAAGCAGGAAAATCCTGTGGCCTTTGGATGAATTTGAAATCTAATGAAAATAATAACATTTAGTGCTTACTTACTCTGTGTTCGAAACAATGCTAAGTACCTTACATATATTCTCATTTCATCCTCACAACAACCCAGAGAGGTAGTCACACCCAAAATACAATGAGAGATCAGTTATCTAAGTTAATTTCCTTCCTTAAGGCCACATATTAGTAGTGAGTAGATGTCTTCAGAGCTCAAGGGCTTAGGAATCCAGGAGCCCTGACTTGCCCTCACCACAGCGTACCAATGCTGGGTTTTAGAAAGAAGCCAGGGTTGCAAAATTTGAGAAATTACAACTCAAGAAAGCAAGTATTGAAGGTAATGGGAGGTAGAAAAAGAGTGCTGACTTAAAGGGAAAATTGGAAAATATGCTCATGTTCTTCCCAGTTTTGCTTCCAGGTATCACTTTTTACATACACACATTTTTTTTCAGTTATAATATCCTTCCTGTATTGTGTAATTGGTACCAAGATGAAATGAGACCTCCAAATCTCCATTTTTTCCAACATAATACCCTACTAGACTCCATTCCATGACTTGTACCCAAAGGAAGAACATCATGATCTTTGTCACCTTTCTTACCCCTACCTCTCACACGATTACATGATTTTATCCTCAAGCCACTTGCATTGAACTCTAACCCTTTAACCTTCTACTTACAAGATAGTAATTTTTCCAAGAGCCAGAAATGGTCTTTTTCTAAAATTTCATTTTAGGTACTAGAGCAAGAGTAGGAATATAGTAACTAATTGATAAATACTCATAGATGGATTCTATTAAAGGGATTGGAACTGAGAGCAACCATAAATTATAATCTTCTTATACCAAATATTTAATTTATTTGGCACATTGGCTGAATTCTTTTCAACAATTCTATCTGAGGATTTTATACATTGTTGAATGGCATGGGGAAACAAGGTGAGAACATGTTTCTCAGATACCCAAGATATGGATAGTCTTAGACATGCTGAGTGGTCTATTCATACTTGGATGACAGAGTGGAGACCACCTCCAATAAAAGGGACCTGAACAGGAACCCCCTTAAAAGGGCCTTCTCCTTTTATTTTTTTTTTTAAAGATTTTATATATTTATTTGACAGAGAGAGAGAGACAGCCAGCGAGAGAGGGAACACAGCAGGGGAGTGGGAGAGGAAGAAGCAGGCTTCAAGCAGAGGAGCCCGATGTGGGGCTCAATCCCAGGACTCTGGGATCACACCCTGAGCCGAAGGCAGACGCTTAATGACTGAGCTACCCAGGCGCCCCTACCTCCTCCTTGAACTCTAAATGTTGATATCTCTCCTTGAAATCCCTCTTCGATACCTTTAACTGAAACAAGTTTTCATTAACTGAAATTCAATCCAGCTTTGGCTCTGTCTCCTCCCTCTGAAATCTGAAAGAATGTCCCATTTTTCCCACTAATTAGAATACCTCCTTGTGGAGCCTGATTCTTTGAATATGAGAATCCTACTACCTAACTGATTGGACTGTAAATTCTTGGGGGAATAGAGATCATGTCCTCTTTGAGTCACCTCTCCAGAAAGGTTTCCAAGTCCTGCATAACATCGCTGAATTCCAGATTCCTTTAGGAAGGAAGCCTGTTCTTAATACCCCTACCCAAAGACATACACCTTCCTTATTTAAATCCCTCTTATATTTTTAACTGGTACTATTTGCTTCATGGTCTTAATTATTTGATGTGACTGTATATTTCAAATAATGATTTCAAATCCTTTAAGATAAAGGCCATAAATTCACTTTCTATGCATTTCTTGCAGTGCCTAGCCATGGTTTGGGGGGAAAGTGTTCATTTCTCTGTAAAGTATGATGAATGAATTGCATGAATACATGCATGAATGAATGAATTTCTCTTGTTGTGACTGATTGGTAGCATGGCGTTTATAATTTCTTCCCTGGCATTTTAGTTGGCTTAGTGAATTTTATTGGATAATTACTGTACAAATGATTTCTATATCTCTCAGCCACCATTAAATAAATTAGAGAGCAGAATGACTGTCTGTTTGCAAAAATACCTTTCCTTTTTGCAGGAAAACCCAGCCTCTTACTTTCTTCCACCAGTGCTTGAGAATCTGCCCTCTCTCACTAGTAAAAATGATTGAAAAGCACCTTGAAAATATAAAGTGCCATATAAATGCTAACTGAGGCAATAATAAAACAGTAATAATAACTGTTTGCTGATAAACGTCACTTTCAAACCCAGGGGAGACATTTCGCTGGGGGAAACAGAATGGGTCCTGTGCTTGTCCCTGGGCCATGCCTTGCTCTGAATTACACAGTCTCTCGCCATTTGGACACTGTCATTTGCAATGGTCATGAAATAGTACTGGTATGTAAAATTATTGTCATCACCCACATCGTAGAAAGCAATGTGTAGCCAAGTAATCCATTCCCTGACAATCGTCAGGGTTACCTCACTCAAGCAGATCATTTAGAAAATAAATGGGCTCGGGAGGGAGTGCTCGAGGACTGCTCAGCTCTTGCTGGCCACAGACCAGCCCCAGATGTAGCTGCAGCATCCACTCTGGTTTTGCTCAGCCCTGAGCTGAGTTGTATCAAAGAACTGACTCAGTGTAGATCCAGAGGAGTTATCAGCCAATATGGTGGGATTTGAGAGGATTTGGGGGAGTCTCTTGTCATGGACTTCCTCTGTGTGTCTGTACCATTTTCTCTGATGAGAAATATGAAAGCAGGGACACAGAGGATGGGAGTCAGGGCAGAGTTTAAAGGGAGATTGTCATAAGAAAGGACTCTGAGTAACAAACTGAGGGCTTCAGAGAGGAAGGGGGTGGGGGAATGGGATAGGCTGGTGATGGGTAGTAAGGAGGGCACATATTGCATGGTGCACTGGGTGTTACACGCAACTAATGAATCATTGAACTTTACATCAAAAACCAGGGATGTACTGTACGGTGACTAACATAATATAATAAAAAAATTATTAAAAAAAAAACTAAAGGAATCCAGAGCATAAAATGCAGACCTAAGAGTACATACCCATGGGAGATGAAGAGGGTGTTCGAAGCAGTCACTTCCAGAGCCCTGAAAGTGAGAGAGGAGGTGAGGGGCCTTCTGACACACTGGACTTTAGCAACAGAAGGACAGAAAGGATATGTGAGGAAGGGAGGTCCAGGTATGATGAAGCCAGTGTTGTCCATACTGATTGTGTGGACGATGACCTTCCCATAAATGTTTACAATCAGACAAATCATTATCATTCTCCTGTGTGTGCCCTTCTTCCTCTGCGCAGGCCCTATGGTACTGCTGGGTCCTCTTCTCTTTTCTCTGCAGAGTCCGGTTGAATCTGTCCTTTCCTCTCTGTCTCCACGACTACCCCTGCAATTCACCTAGATGGCCCACATGCAACTCACTCTGTCTTCCCAAAAGGACTCAATAGCTTCAACTTTTCAGAACTAGTTCTATTGCCTTCCTATAGTGACTCGTATTACCAGTCCCTGTCACTTTATCAGAATCTAGTTGTTATTCTTAATTCCTTCCCCCTTTCCCTGCTTCCTGCTTCCCATATTCTGTCAGTGAACAAGACCTCTGATTTATCTTCTGTTCATCCCTTCCTCTCCATTCTCGGTGTTACTCCAAGAGATGAACACATTGAGGTAAAAGAACAGGAAATTTTCTGAGGTGACTTTACCTCCAGGTTTACAGGCTGGGGAGAGGGATTGCTGTGAAGTTGGAGTCTTCTTCTTGCACTGAGGATGGGTTTCAGAAAGAAGCTGAGTGTAAGTGAAGTATCTTTTAGAGAATAAGGATAGAAAACAGGCTTTCATTTATTATCATATATACCTTTCAGGCCAAAGACCAAAGATCTGAGGATTTTTAATATATGATAACATTTAAGGTTTTCAGTTGTTGATGGTTTTGATATCTCCCTATCTATTCTCCTGAAGTATTAGCAATATGGTCTTCATAAGGAAAGGGCCTGAGTGCTTATCTTCAGTGGTAGTAAGGAAGTGAGCTGCTGGTTGTAATGTGGAAAATACATCCCAGTCTTGGGGGGAAGAACCCTAAAGGATACAGTAAGTTGTGGCAGCTACCAAGTATAGAGAAGACTAGAAGCAGCCTGTATTTCTTTTTTTTTTTTTTTAAGATTTTATTTATTTATGTGACAGAGAGACAGCTAGCGAGAGAGGGAACACAGCAGGGGGAGTGGGAGAGGAAGAAGCAGAGGCGCCCCGCAGCCTCCCGATGTGGGACTCGATCCAGGAACACAGGGATCACGCCCTGAGCTGAAGGCAGACGCTTAACGACTGCGCTACCCAGGCGCCCCGCAGCCTGTATTTCTGCCTTCCCCACTCTCCTGTCCCCAGCAAGAAGCACATAGAGGAGGGCCAAGGCCCATGGGGTTCTTATATACCAGGTATTTTATATATGCTATCTCTAGTGTGCATAAACTCTTCATTTATTTTTTTTTAAAGATTTTATTTATTTATTCGACAGAGATAGAGACAGCCAGCGAGAGAGGGAACACAAGCAGGGGGAGTGGGAGAGGAAGAAGCAGGCTCATAGCGGAAGAGCCTGATGTGGGGCTCGATCCCATAACGCCGGGATCACGCCCTGAGCCGAAGGCAGACGCTTAACCGCTGTGCCACCCAGGCTCCCCTAAACTCTTCATTTAGACATACTTATGTCCTTGTTACAGACAAGGAAACTGAGGATCAGTGGTAGAGTGGACACCTATTATTTTTCCATGGCCAATGCTCCCTCTCCCATCTCTGTTCCTTCTCTATTCCTCATCTGGTGAGGCTATCAATCACCTAGCTCTGCTTCT
The DNA here is from genome assembly GCF_002007445.2 of Ailuropoda melanoleuca. Taxonomy (NCBI): domain Eukaryota; kingdom Metazoa; phylum Chordata; class Mammalia; order Carnivora; family Ursidae; genus Ailuropoda; species Ailuropoda melanoleuca. The sequence goes on from NC_048231.1 coordinate 71,930,200, forward strand.
CCTGTGCCAAGTCTAGACATGTGATCCAGAATGATCAATCAAAATGCTGAATTCCTCTGCTGAGGGGTCCAGAATGGTTTTGTGACCCAGATGACCAAAGTCCTTTTCTCAGGGATTGATGGAGAAACTTTGAAACAGATTTCTCTCCTTCTGATGAGCTGGCAGGGCCACGTAGGCCCAGAATCCTTGCTGCCATGGGGAATGAACCTGTTAAGATTAGAGCTAGGAAAAGAAGAGAGCTGAGAGATAGGATGGACATTATGACAGAGATGAAGGCAGTTGTGAAGCTCCTAACAGGATTCTTGCAGGTCTTTACACAAACATCACCTTCTCAGACCACCGGGTAAAAAAATAGCCACTCCGATCATTCCCAATCTTATGATATTCTTCTCTATAGCACTTATCACCAGCTGTCATGTTATGTGGTTTGTTTGTTGCTGTGTCCTCAGCACCTCAGACAACTCTTGACCCAAAGTAGGCCCTTCGCTAAAATTTACGTCATGAATAGATAAATGAGTCATTTGAACTAATGGATCTAGCTCTGACTAAACTAGTCTCCAGCCCTTGGACTCCCCAGTCACACAAGACAATATAGTCCCTTTTCTACACAAGCAAGCTTGACTTGAATTTTCTTCGCTTGGAAGTAAGAGACCTGACTAATAAGAAGGTGCAGTACTACATCGCAGTCCCACCACTGGTACATGGTAGAACCAGAGGTGAACTCAGGTCTCAAGACCCTGAACCACTGCTTTTCTAGATGCCAGTGTCCTGCTGAGGCATGATCCATTTACTCCCTGACATTTCAGCCTGAGGGACTTCGAGAGATAATTTTCTCCCAGCAGCTGACACATTGGGCAGCTGGGGAAGGAAAGGCTCAAAAGGTGCAAGTAGGAGCCTGAAAATAACTATGCCTTGGAAAGGGTCAAGATGTGATGATTTCATATGATTTCTTTTTTCAAATTGGCCTAATTAATTCACTCTTTCACCAGGACCAATTACCTTGATAAAGACATTTTATGATTTATTTAGATTTTTCTAGCTTTAGCAGAGGCTACGTCTGGGAAAAACAAAAACAAAAAGCAAAAAATCCAAAAAATCCACAGATCCTGGGACCAGGCAGGTCTATGATGACCATGTGAAAACTTTATAGAACTTTCATGGGGGTGGGGGAGGATGCAGGCCTGGGCTACCCTTGCTGAGGCTGGGGTTATATGGTAATAGATGGATTATTCCATACACCTTTGAAATAAAATATATGACTAAACTAAATTTTAGTTATGGATATTGATTTTATTGACTAAAACCTCCTCCTTCCTTACAAACTCCTTGGTTTGTCTAACAGAAATGTTACCATTTGACCAGGGTAAACAGGAATGAGTCCTAGAGGTCCATGTACTGAATGAGCAAAGAAGGCTGCAGACTTTTTTCCTGAGAAGGGGTGCGCTGAATTAAGACATCATTAGAGTTTGTCTTTTGTGTCCCCAGGATTACTCCCCATTCAGTTTCTCTTCCCTCAGGCTCCTTGTTCCCCTCTCAGCACCTGCTCTCAGATCTTTCATTTATAACAAGCTATAAATGACCAAAATCATCTAAACCACAGCTCTTCCAAGGGAGATTTACACTTTGATCACAAAGAAGAACTCCATTTAAGCTAAAACTATGCATTTCAGTGGGAGAACTGCATGCACAGTGACCAGCTGGGCAGTACTGGGAGTCCCTGGAGTGTTCATATTATCCTTGAAGCCTTCTTATGCAAGCAGATGTCAATCAACTCATTGTACCAGACATGGAAGTTTGGGTATTTCTCAATTCAAGTGGGACTAGAGATAATACTTCAGCCACTTTGATAGACATTAGCATTTAGGCTTCAAGGTGCTTTTAGTGCAACTTGAAGCTGTGCAAGGGCATTGCTAATGGGTGTGCCCTGAGTGGGGCAGGTGAGCTCAGTGGGTTGAGCAGGCAGGGCTTTCAGGACGAAGCACTGTGTGCTGGGATGTTGGATGTCAAGGGCAGGAGATCTGGACTTGATCCACCACTGGGAGAATCAGTTTGCTTTCCTTTTGGAGAGTTTCCCTAGCATATAGATGACTCAGGATACAACAAATCTCCTCTTGTTTTGATTCTTCATCTCCAGTGGCTTTTGTCTTGATCCACTTTAACGGACTCCCTCCAGAATCACACTCTCAATCATATTACATGTCCAGACATATTCTCTAGCCAAACTATCCCTCTACTGTAAGCGCTCCTTCTGCTCCTGCTTCCTTGATTGGCTATACCATTTCCCCCTGAACTAGAAAACCCATTTGATCTCCACATCTGTCTACATTCAGCCCTGCCTTTTGACCGCTCCAATCTTTAATTCTTTCACCTGGGGGAAAAAATCATTTATGATTTATTTAGATTTCTCTAAGCTTTAGTGGAGGCTACGTCTGGGAAAAATGAAAACAAAAACAAGAAAGTATTAATAGGTAGAGCCCATTATGTAGATATTTTGTGAAGATTGTATGACTTAAGTAGATAAGCTAAGACTTCTGCAGTGTCTTGGCTTCATTTGAGGTGAGCAGTCAACAAGTTGTGGCTCCTAGAGGTAGGGATGTACCACACTCGCTGTACACAGCCTTCCTAACCATCCTGTCATTGCCCAGTAGCTCAGAGCCTATAGTGTGCATGGTGTCAGGTTTTCTTAGGAACAGGTTAATGTACTAAGTTTAAAATTTCTCCCTGTTTTTTCACTTTTCATTCTTAGGAAAAGTCTTATCCCTTGAGGAAGGCAAGTCATGACTCTCCACTTCTCTTCCATCTTCTGTAACTGAATTGTTGAATAGATAATTTAGGTCAGGTTTTTCTCTGTAAAGCTGGAAATTTGTTTTCCTTTCTCTGTCTTTGCAAGGATACCTGAACCTACTTTTCCCAGGCTTTGAACTGGGAAGGGGCACAAGAGGAGTTCCCATTGAATTCTATGACTAAAGCAGCATGCTTTCATCTACCTTTCATCAGACTTATGTGAAGGTCTCGAGTGCTTCCTCAGCTCTTAATAAATGTATAATTCTACACATATTATGAAATTGTTCCTTGTATGTCTAGCTTCCCTGACAGCTCAATGAGAGGATGAACCTCATCCAAGGCAGAATTCTGGTTGGCTGTTTTTCTGTTATCCTACCCAAGCCTGACACTTAACTTCCCTCATTCCTACTACCTCCACTATTATACCTTCTGTCATTACTTTGCAGCCGAACCAGATCTTATTCTGCTCAAGGAAATAAGATCTTTTTTTTTTAAAGATTTTATTTATTTGACAGAGATAGAGACAGCCAGTGAGAGAAGGAACACAAGCAGGGGGAGTGGGAGAGGAAGAAGCAGGCTCATAGCGGAGGAGCCTGATGTGGGACTTGATCCCATAACGCTGGGATCACGCCCTGAGCCGAAGGCAGACGCTTAACTGCTGTGCCACCCAGGCGCCCCAAGGAAATAAGATCTTTATTTGCATTTCAAATCGATTATTCTGGTGATAGTAAGAAATTAAGTAGGGAAGCAATAATCCAAATGATAAATGATGAGAATGTTGAGATTGAAAGGAGAAAACAGCATTATGAGATAGTAGGGGATGGAATGGAGAGGACATGAGGAAGCGCTGCAAGATAAAGAGGGTTCAAGGCACTGGGAATAGATGGTGGTAGTATTTGTCAAGCAGGAAATCCAGGAAGCAATCACATTTTAGAGAGAAGGTAACAAGCCATTTAAGACAACTAGATAAATAACAAATCTGCTTTGTAGATCAAGTCTGGGTCAAAATATTAAAATAAGTGACTCTCTGCAACACCATAATGCCTTAGGCACCACATTATGCCATCTTATCCATGTTAAATGTGCATATTTTGCAACTTGTACAAAATCTTGTTTGTTTGCATTAAAGAAATCCCATATACCTAATCTAAATTATATGCCTAAAATTCTAATATGTAATTCCTACTGATTATTATTTTGATTAACTAATTCACATTCACATATTAGTAACCAATAGTAACCAGTATTAGTTTTCCTCTCCCAGCAGTGCTTTAGACACATGGATTCAACTAAGAAAACTGAATTCCAGCAGTAGAATTTTCTGAGTACCTATTAAAGCAGTGGTGAACTTTTTAAATGTTTATCCCTAAATGTGTGTGTGTGTGTGTGTGTGTGCATGCAGATATACGGTCTTTTTGTAATATCCCGCCATTGCACCATGAAGGTGTCAACCTTACATTTTTAATTGCAGGGCAAGCAGTGTTGTGTCTTCTCATATGCCTCTTTGCCTTTGTACTGAGTTGGGAAGCAAATCTGATTCCTTCTTCCTCTTTCCTCTCCCTGTATTTATTTATTTATTTATATATTTATTTATTGAAGATAGGTTCTGAATAATGGCCACACTGGTAATATACTTCTATTTAAACATTCAGCATTCTTTACTTTCTTGGCAAATACCAGCCTTTGGAAATAGTTTAAATGTAATATGTAATTTGATTAAATAAGTCTGATATATTTGTATTTTCTTTTAATTTATTAAGCAGCTATTGATTCTTGGTTGGTCAATATCAGCATTTCTTAAGTTGAAGTTACTGTTCATCAGTCAACTACAACTTTCCAAATTAAGGCATTAAAAAAATATTAACATTAGATGTGTCCAGACATTGAGTTTCATTTTATTAGCCATGTATTGAAGCAGAATTCATGTTTAGTCTCACAAACCAGAAACATTTATTCAACATGTTCTCTAAACTCATAATTTACCTTACTCAGTATTAACAGTTTCTGCTTGTAAAGAATAGTATGGCCCTAGTACACTTTGCAAAAGTTGCGTGTTGGAGACCTATGCTTGGTTGTAGTCTTCTATGGATGTATGACAGGCAGCCTCCTATTCCCTTAACAAGTTTGAAAGACTTCTCTAGCTAAAATTATCTTCTTTTTGGCTGACAGTTCTATTGTCTGAAATTATCAGAGATTCATAGCTGTGGGAAGTCCCTCATCAAAGATGATCCTTTTGGAGATTCCATTCAGTGCTAGAATTCTTCTACAACATTCCACCCCCAACAGATCTTTACAAGAAAGTTCTTATATGTATTGAACTTGAATTTGTTACCTATAACTTCTATGCTGTGGTGATGCTTGTACTTTCTAGAACATGCTGTTTTCTGTATTTTAAACAATTATCTTAACTGCTACATAATCTCACCACTGGAGCGCCATTTCTTGGAATTTCTTTCCCTTAGAATCTCTTGCAAAAAGCAAACAGATGTGTGAGACTCACTGCTTCGTCTTTCCATGAAAAGTGTAATACAAGAAATTAAGAACAGTTTTCTGGAGAGAGATGTCTGTCCTAATTCTGAACAACAGTGGCATAGAAAGAATAGTAGCAGGAGGATATGACAATGTTCTTCCAGCCTGGTTATAAGCATTCACCAACCACCACTGTTTCCACATCCCAATAACAAAATAGCAACAGCTGGGGAATAAAGGTGTTATAACTACCTAAACTGTAATAGGACATGAAATACTGGCATCTATGAAACTAGCTATAGAAAGGATGAAAAAAGTTACAGTTTTAATTATTTTCTAACAGTGAAATATTATAAATGTTCTGTCAATATAAAAGCTAAAAACAAAGATGAGTGTTCTCTATGAAGGGACATACATTTCTATGTCAAACATGCCTCACCGATCAGTTTTTCTACTTATTTTGGTAAGGGTGGAGTGTTGTACTATGAGATGACATTGTTATGTGACCTGTCTCTACTCTTTGCTACTACTACAATGCTATGCTGTAAGTGTGGTCTACGAATAATAATGAGAACCCAAAGGGAAGTGCGGACAGTTCAGGGTAGAATGAGTTCTGTAATGAGAGCTGACGTTTTACTCCCGGTGGATGAGAATCAAAGACAGCAATATTTCAATGTTATCACCATCATCACCATCGCCGTCACCACCACCAGAGTTCTTTTCTTCTTTATATCTGCCCAACCCTCTTTCACAATATCCCTTCATGTTGCCTTTTGCTCTAGAGAAACTTTCCACCAATCCCAGTCATCAGGTTTTATCCTTCCCCATTTCTGCCAAAATTTTATCTCTCTTTTACATCTAGATCAGAACTCATCCCCTCTTTGAACTTCTCCCTAATAGTCTCAACACATGGGGTTCCCTTTCTCCCCTCAATTTTTTTCATGTCATGTTTATGCCATGCATAACATTCTTCCAAGTATATTATATTCCATTTATTATATTAATAAATTATTTCCCCCATTGGAGAGTGAGCATGTCTGGGGACATTGCTGCTGGACAAAGCAATAACTTAATAAGCATCATAATCTCTTTTGTGGGGTGTCACAGATAGAATTTAAGTGGGATTCAGGGAGGTGGCATGTCCCCTTAAGTCTGGGAATATCTTGGTAGAGAAATCACCATCACCATGGAGTTAAAAAAAGGAGTTAGGCACAGAAAAATGAACTCTGGAAAACACTTCTTGTGTGCAAATGCTGGCAGGGGCAGGAGGGGAATGGCAGGTATAGAATTAACTCCAGCATGGTATTTATTCATTCTTAATGATCAGCACATATGGGAATGGTAGAGGAACTATGTCTGGGGTGGGTGCTCTGTTGGAGTTCAGAGCTTCTATAAGAGTACATGGTAAAAAGAGGTATCAGAAACTGAGTTATTTTACTGTGACCAATTTGTACCCTGGTGAAGCCCATGAACATTGTTATACAACCATTTATTTACCCCATTATAGACTTCAAAAGCATTTGTTTTATAACATTACCAAAAAAAAAGGCCTCTAAGGTAGGATTATTATTTTCATTTTACAGACAAAGAAACCACCAAGGCTCAGAGAAGTTAGGCACTGTAACCAAGGGTGCACAGCTCATAAGGACATGTGGTTATGTCTTGATCCGAGGCCTAAGTCTCCTTCCATCCTCACCACTCTGCCCCACTTTGGAGGCATTCAATTGAAGTTTGCTGAATGAATAAAAAATTGAAGATCAAGCTACGGGTTTGAGGTAGGGCATTAACCGTGGTTTATATGCATCTCTTTAGTATATGAAACAACTTTGCAGTAATAACATTCATTTGATTTTCATGAGATTTTTGGTTTTATAAAGTCTGCAAACCCTATTGATGATGGACGTATTTCATGAATAAAACAGCTTTTTAAATACAAATTTAATATTTTAAAATGGGAGTACGATCACTCTCATTTATTAACAAGATTAGACCAAACACCCTGCTATTCCTCTCTCTTTGCAACAGGGAGGAAACTCATTCAAGGCCACATGATTCAGAATACATCACAGGGACAATATTCTTATTACTCAATATTTAAAAGCAATAATTTCAGGAGACTTAACCTCATGGATTTTCTAATACAGTAAAATTAAATAAAAAAACACCCTAAATGCAGCTGATATAACCCCTTCATGTGCAATTAGCAAATATTAAATATAAACTTTAATATTAGCATTATTCTTTATGCCCCAGTGAGTGGGATATTATTTAAATTGATATGACATAAGAGGATATAAATAATTCCTAAGTGTAGATTTAAACTGGAATTTCAGTCAGAGTTTGAAATCAGTAAGTATTATCAATTCCCTATTTCCCAGTGTATCATTTATTACCAGCCTGAAGATTTTTTTCAAAGAGATTAAATTAGCATTAGAGCAATGATAAACATAAATAAATACAAAAATTGCTATTCTGAAAATCCAGTTGAAAAGAAAAATGAATTGGTGTGGTATCAAATTCCATCTTCCCTAGAAGAGCCCAGACACAGTTCTAAGCATAAGTAATTCTCTATAACTTCTTCTGCAATCAAAACTGAAATATATTAAAACCTGAAAGTATAATTTCATTATCTACTCTTCTAGATACACAAACTAAGATTCAGAAATAACTGCGGCATGAGGGGAATTCTGATTTACTTTACACCACTAGTTGGTCAAGGCAGGGAGGAGGCAGCTCTAACTGAAATCTCAGAGTTGTTTTCCTGGCCTGAGGGCTTCCTTTGGGTTGTTTGAGGGGGAAGAGCTGAAGGTGACACTGGTGAACCCTCCCTTCCCATTCCCAGGTGTGTATGAACTTTTCAGCATACAACTTAAGTTGTTAAGATGTACTGGCAACACTGGGCCTTTTCTAGTCTTAGCGTTGGAGTGGTTTCTACAAAGGCAAACAGCCCATATATCTCCACACCCTTTTTATATTGAAGATATGGTGCAGAGCAGTGACAGGGTAAAGCTCCACTGAGTAATATACATATGGAAAATTAACAATTCTTGTGCCATGCTGGGAGCCAAGATGACTTCATACCTAGACATAATGGAGAGCCACCCAAATGGCATTATTTGAAGGTTTTCCAGAAAAAAACAATCTAAAATATCTAACAGGTGCTATAATGTCCAATGTGTCCACTGCTAGTATATCACCCCATTCATTATAGTGTTATCCTTTCAAGACCTGGGTCCTGGGTCTGAGTCTTGTCACCTAACTTTGACATTCAGAAGCCAATCACTGAGTTCCCCACTACTGTGTCTTCCTCAGTAATCAGATCATATTCCTCAGATTCTATCCTATCCCGTCTTGGCTTGCTTCCTCTCTCCAAATGGCTGATTGATGATGAGGCATGCATTATGCCTCCAAATGAAACAAATTGAGAAATTATAAACACCAGTCCAACATGTTACATCATTGTGCTTCCTTCCTCCTTAAAATATAGATACTCCTGAGAAGATAAACATACAATCACTTATATTTTCAAGATAGAGCAAATAATTTCATGATGTACAAGGCTGTGGACAACAGGTAACAAATGGATAACTGGCCTGAAAAAGATGGAGGAAAGTTTTATTGTTTTCAGTAATTTTACTGTTTTCACTGTGCTGCCTGATAACTCTGGAACTCTATTTCTTTTTTCTTCATTATTTTTTAAATTTTCTACCAGCACATATGGTAGAATTCTACTAGAGGCTCCAGGCCTCCCATTTAACCTCAAAAATGAAGAGAAAGCAATTCAGTAGGTGGTTAAGAATATGTCATAGGCACAAACTCAGCTTAAGGCATTATGAATTTTCTGTGGAGAAAATGCATTTATTCATTCTGCTCTAAGTCAAGATGGCTGAAACCCATTATCTCAAACTTTGAAAAAAATCCCCTTTGGGATGTGAATAGCCTATGAAATATTTCAGTCAAAAATGAAATTTTTAGAGAGAGTGAGGGTCCAGTTGAAACTGATGGAGTAGAGTTTAGGCTTGCAATCATCAAAGCTTTCTCTGAGCTTTCTAGATAGAAAGGGGCATAGAGAGTTAATGGGTGATATTATCCTAATTATTATTGTATAGCATAAGAGGGCCAATCTATTTCTGTAGAATAATAGGGCTAGGATGAGATTCGACAGCATTTGTCACAATAAATGCAAATATATAGAGAATTGACAATGAGCCATGATCTCATAAGTGATTCTATTTTCCATCTGAATAATGACAATGCTGCATTTCAAGCTCACAAGACAGATACCTTCAGAGGCTCTCTGGGGTCAGCACTGGAGGCCCTTTCTAAACGCATTTGCAAGGGTGAATGTATTCTGACTTGGGAGTTTTCTAAAGCTCTTTCTGTCCCTAGAGAATTTTCAGGCACACATTTTTAGCTTACGTCTTAAAACATTCCTTTTCATGGGCATTTATTAATTAGTTTTCATATGCTCACTTCTATGTTAACAGCTTAAGGAAATGCAGAAGAAGACACGGTTTCTGCCCTAAAGGAGCTTACAATCTTATTGGAGGAGACATGAGTAAATCTGATCATACAATCCCAGTGCAAGACAGGCATTAACTGCTAACCTGTGCCCTCTGCAGCAAGTACTGTCTATAGAAGATCATGGACTGAGGGGCTCGGTAAAGGACTTACAAAAGAGGGGGACTTGAGCTGTGCCATATGGGATTGAAATGACTGCAACAGAGAGGTGAGAATAAAGAAGTCAGAGGGCTTGAACAAGCACCCACACAGAAAATGCCAAGCAGTGCCAAGGCATGTATGGATGGAGCACACCAAGGGTAACTGCTGAGCTGGCTAGGACACTTGAACCAGCCTATCATGAACTTTCATCAGTTATGCAAGACCCTCATCCCTGACCCCTTGCCTCCTCTATGATTTTTACTGAATGTGACCAGGGTCTTTCTTGTAAACCAGTGGATTAAGCAGCAGCAGACTCTTCCCATAACATTGCAGGTTAACAGAGAGGGGAGGTGGGATATCGAGCAGAAATATCCACATGCCTTGTATTATCTGCTCATATTTCTAGAGGGAGAGTGTTTTGTGACAAAGGGACACTTGGTAGTGTCCAATAGCACATTGACAATATGTGTTGGATTGACCACAGGTGTATATTCCTTTCCCAGGCCAGTGAAGTGTTAATTAAATGTTAATTAAACCCTTCCCTTCTTTGGTGCCTTTAGATCACAAATGTTTGTCTAGCTTACTTTTTTTCTAGTGTACTCTACTCCATCTCTTCTGCTTAGAAACATTTCAGGCAGATTTCTACAGCACCTCCCACCCTCTAAAACAACCATTCCTTTTTATACCAAAATAAACATGTCTTTTTGTTTGTTTGGCTTTACAGTTATTTATAATAATAAACAGTAATAGAAATAGCTCTTGTTTTGTAGATCTGCCACTTGCTAAGCACTAAGAAAAGCACATCTGCATTAGCTCATTCAATCCTGTACAAAACCTGTGGGAGGATGTTGTTATACCTGGGCACAGGAGGTGAGCACCTCGCTAAGGTGTAATAGCTATAAAGCGATAGATTGTGGACCCATGAACTTCTAAATGGTTACTCTTTCAATCACACTGCATATTCACTGGGGAAACAAATATGGTAACATTGACTAAGTTAAAATAGTTCAAGGGACTACCCCAAATAACTCAAAGCAGTTAGCTATTCCTTGAAATCAATAAGTGGGGTGAAGTATATTGACTCAGTTTTGATAGGCTTTGAAGAACCACACACAGCCCAGAATGAGTTACCTCTGTGTTAAGTAGGGCAAGTGTAATTCAGATTTACTCCCCAGTCAATTCTTTTTTTTTTTTTTTAAAGATTTTATTTATTTATTTGACAGAAATAAAGACAGCCAGTGAGAGAGGGAACACAAGCAGGGGGAGTGGGAGAGGAAGAAGCAGGCTCGTAGCGGAGGAGCCTGATGTGGGGCTCGATCCCATAACACCAGGATCACGCCCTGCAGACGCTTAACTGCTGTGCCACCCAGGCGCCCCTCCCCAGTCAATTCTTATTCATTAGTGCTCCCTTGCCTTTCAATTCAGTTCAAGAAAGCCAGGCTCAGCTGAGATGACTGGCTGATGTGGCCATTTCTGGGGTCTGCAGTGGGAGTGTGAACTAAGATGTAAACCAATTACTCCAGTCAAAATTGTTGGGGGCCAAGGGACATGGAGGAGAGGCCCAGCTTGTGGAAGGCATGGTGAGCTCAGGGGACTTCCTAAGGAGATGAAAATAGAACCAAGTCTCTCACAGGAAATTGTCTACTTAGGAGACGAGATCAAGTCTTGGAGGACTCATTATGTGGATTAGCTGTTGGTTCTCAAGTCTGCAGTCTGTTTATTTTCTCCCAGAACCTCTCTCTTTTTTCTTAGGGTGAATCCTGCAGTATTCTCTCTGGCTCTAGATTAGTCTCTTGAGTCCTATCCGTGGCCAATGCCCTGGCAAAGAAAGGAAATTTCACATCTGGCTCATAGAAATCATTCCTTGAACTCTGGACTGTCCAGTGGAGACCTCACTTTGTAGCTTTTATTTCCCTAGGAATTACTGTTCATTCTGGTCCTGAATTCATTTCTCTTTCCTGACCCATTTCTTTCAGCCTGAAGCATATTCGCCAGCTTGTTTTTTTTTTTTTTTTTAAGACATATGGGAATCTTAAATCAGTGTTCCAAAATTATATACTTACTTCAGATCTCCCATGGTTTGTTAATAGTTGTTACATAAGAAGATTCTGTGAGTAAACATGTTTGGTAAATTCTAGATTAACCAAAGTTAAAACATGAACAGGGGAATCAACAACAACTTCAATGTGGTCATTACATCTAAATGGGGAGGAGGAAGAATGGTTTGAAACATCTGGAACAGCAACAAGAAAAAAATGTTACTCTGTATTTAATCTGAGTGGTGGGTATATGGGTGTTTGTTTTATTATTATATGCGTTTGAAACATTTCATAATTAAAAAATAACTAAACCTGTATGAATTTTATTTTCCTTTTCTGCAAGACTTTTAATTATTATGTTATTTTGCATTTTGAATCTTTGGGAGGGGGCTACAGCACCTGGTATTTAGCAATTATTTGACCAAGAAAAATTTTAGGAAGGAGCACCCGTCAGGTCTCTTGTCTCTGGAACACACTTTGAAAAGTGCCATTTTAGGAGACATCAGTCTTTCTCGTCCATTATCCTGCAGCCTATTCTTAGCATCATTGTTGGCCCTTTGGACCCCGAAGCTGAGAACTGTCATCTCAGAAGTCTCTGTACTACCTACTAGTTAGGTTCCTATCAGGGTTAGGACATGATATTCACTATTTCCTGTTTCAAAGGGCTGTCTTCTCTCTTCTACTCAGAATATGATTACTTTCTGAGAATCCCTAGTTTTGGTTTATTTTCAGAGCTCAGATGATTTGCATGTCCAAAACTCAATGAATAATTTATCCCTCCCCAACTTCTTCCTTCTCTCCAGATACTCTTTGCATCCTTCCTTAGGTTGAAGACCTTCACACCCATCCCCCTTCCTTCAAAGGAAGATGTTTTATAATTACAAAATATTTTAAGTATGTAGAATCTATAAAAACTCAATTTTTAAAAATGGAAGTAGAGAATTATATTCTTACAGAGAATATTTCCTTTCTGTTTCCTGGTCTATACTGAAATTACATTAGTTATCAGTAAACGAATTTGAAAGGCATGGTTTGGTTTTCTCAAAGAAAAAAAATGTGTTGATTAGGTAATGGAGATCAGTAAAGTGTTCTGATATATAGCATAGGAAATAAATTAAGTGACTACCATGAAAGGTTAAGGTAACAGGCCACTAATGGGAGGCGAGGTACGAGATAGTGGAAATACCATGAGTTTAGGAGGCAGGGGCTTGGAATGTAGACTAGACTCTGCAACTAACTTGCTGTGTGCTTTTGATAATTCACTTTATTTCTTTACACTTAAATTTACTGTTTTAAAAAGAACTACCATAAAATCTACCCTGCATACTTCATGCTATTGATCGAATGAGAGAAAATGTTAAAAGACACTAAAAGGTCTGAAATATTGTTGGACAAAAATGGGACAGATGCTACCTATTAAAATTTCTTAAGGTTATTAAGTTGGGTAGCTGTTGACCAAAGTCAGTGGAGTGAATATTTCCATGATAAAAGGCAGGGTAATAAAGCTTTGGTAAAAGGCCTTTTGTTGGTCCACCCTTTATTCAAACCCTCAGCTGGGGTAAGACATGGTTGAGAGGCCAGTGACAGAGGGAACATCAATGTACTGTTTATTAAGAGCTTGTGAGGTCAGGTCTTGAACCATATGTGAAATGTGGATTCTAGGCAAAGACCTGTTGAAGTAAGTTACCAAGTTAATTGAATCCTGCTTTTGCATAACTCTGTAAGTACCTAGAATTGCCTGGCAAAAATGATCTTTGTCTCTACCACTAGGTACCTAATTTACCTGCTTAGTCTGGGGTGAATGGAGTCAGCTTCTGTGTGGGAAGTTACAGAAGCCTGTTAGGGATGAGACAGATGCAAGATGTTTCTCTACACATCCCTTTCTCCATTGCATTTGATATCCTCTATTTGTGAGCTATGGCTTTCAAATCAATAGTGGTATTCAATTTACAAATAGAGAAAATAAGGGCATTTATATCTTGACAAAGAGTGTAAAATAAAATATAAGAGGAATGAAGTTAAAGGAGGGAAGAAAGGTAAACAAAAAATTAAGAGGTTATAGGAAAAAGAAAAATGGTGGAATAAATCCTAGAGGGATTTATGTTAAAGATGAACTTTAGGAAGAATCATGACAGACTAAGGGATCAAAAACAAACCGAGATGAGGGATGTGTGCATTGGCAAAGCGCCACATGGAGTTAAGGAGTCAGTTCTGGGCTCTTCCATGAGTCTGAAATTCCATTTTAGCATACCTGTCCCTCTGGACATAACATGGCAACAAACTCAATGGGGAGCCCTAGATCTTGGGCCATTGCAGACTTTGTAATTTCTCAAGGGTCAGGTCTCAATAACTATTTAATATTGTTTTGCCTTTCTCAAACTTTTTTCTTACTGTATGCCCACAACTACCAAAGAAGACTATTTTGACCAGGGCTATCTATCCCGTGATAAGGAATTATCTTGGTGGCCTAAACTGACTCGGGGCTTATTTCAGATGGAGCCATGTAGCTCCCTTATTTAATATGTAGGTCCTCTAACCTAGTACATATTCCAGGTTTTCTATACTTCACCCAGTCTCACCCCAAGTTTGCCTTCCTCTTTCCCTTCCAGAAAGTTTATGCTTCACACCCAGACTGTAATCCTCAGTGTGTCCTTCACACCGAACTAGTCCTTCGTCATTCATTAAACCAGGTTCGATGGTATTTCTATCAGCAACAGTGCTTTAATTTTGTTTGGGTTACTGCATGTATGTTTAAAGTAATAAAAATGTTTGTTCTAAGTAAAAATGTTTGTTCTTGACAATCTTATAGTTCAAAAGCTTTTCTATACAAACTATATATAAATCATTTTGAATCAGTGAGATTTCACAGTATTACCTTGAGTGCCTGTTCTGCCAGGATACTCAGTAATATTTAAATTCCATTTAGGAAAGCAATTCAGAATCTTTTGAGTGTGAGAAGTATAATAAAAATAAATAAATTCCATTCTTTCTATAGTTTACCTCATGGCCTAAATGTTAATCGCCCCAGAATGTCCACAAGCATATAGAAAACAAGTACTTATTTAAAATCAAAGCTGCTTGAATTCCAGATGGTTCAAAGTATATCTTAATCTATCTTGAGCAAGTCCCCTAATTCTGCAGGAACAAATGGTGGAATGTTATTAAAATGTTAATTAGTTAAATTTAGTCCCCAAAGTATAAAGAAAACAAAATTGCACCTACATGATTTTATTTTTACTAATGGGGGAAAGAAATTCTGATATATAAAGAAATGAGGTTATTTTAGAGGAAGAAGAAATACATGATGTGAGTTTTAGATTAAAATATCCAGGGGTGTAAAGCAAGTCTGAACAAAATTATTGGGGTATGTTTCCAACCTATTATATGAAGCTATTTTCAAAATAAGCTATTTTTATCTTGTATCATGAGTTCTTTCTTTATTCAAATGGAAATTGGAGAGAGAGAGATGCCAGTCAATGACAGAGCTATTGGACTTGCACGATTTGATTTTTTTTTCTTCTATTTTTTGAGCTATTGGAATTAGAAAGGCCTTCAGAGTTTCCTGGAACCCTCAGATCATTCCTGAAGCCCTGCCTGTATCAGGAAAACATCTGTTTGATACTATCCAAAGAAAAGGCAGAACGGTCCCTCTAATTTAAGCATCTTGGGTATACATCTTTAGATTTAGATTGTGTATCTTCAAAATAGTCAATAAAAAAAGACAAACAGGAAGATATAACAAAATGTATTATGTGAGTCTTGAGGGTACATTAGTTCGTTGACATCTCAAATTTTCCTCCAGTCATTAAGTTGCTATAGAGTACATTGCATTTATATTTATGATTGGTTTAACTGCTTCATTTTAACCATTATATATGTACCTGGTTTAGTTAAAAGAAAAAAAAGTACTAAAACATTTACTGGGTTCAATCATACAGCTTTTAAAAAACTTTGGTAATGAAGAGTCAGCAAAGGTTTCTGGGCAGGCGTTTGATGTTATTGGACTTCAGGAATAGTAATAAAGGTAATCTACCTAGTGCATAGATAACATGCCCCTATTAACTAGCCCATAGTGGCAGTGTCAATGGGGCTGTCAGAGTTACTGCTTTTGATCAGGCAGTAACTTCAGAGCTACTCAAGTTATACTACATTACATAGTGCTGACTGTGTTTCCATACAGAATGATCCTCTCAGACATCTGAGCGCCCTCCTGACCCAATACTGAGTCCAACTCATAAATGAAAGAAAAAAAGAGAGAGAGAGAAAGAGAAACCACCAAAGGTAAAGACCCCAAGCCAGTGGATCTCATTGACAGAATTCATATCACTTCTCTCTTAAAGTGACTGGTCACTGATAGACTCAGCTGTTTGGGGGGCAGCAGCTGGTGAGACTTACTTATGGTCCACCCATTAGGGATAGCTCTCAGAGTATAGATGTGTAAACACATTTTATTGTTATGAGTTTTATGAGCACCAGAATGAAACACATTTGACTTTCTATCATTGGCCATTGAATAGGGAGAGGTGGATGCAATGCAGTGTTATTTTTATCCTTTATATTATATACAAAATTATTAAGCTGCACTTAAGACACATTTGAAAAAAAAAATTCTGGGATTTGGACATCACATAGAAAAACCCTCTGTTCCATAGTGTGTTGAGGTTTGAGAAGAAAAGGAGAGGAAGAAGGAAGAGAATAGTCTATACATACTTCTTCCATTGCCCCCCATCTAACATATGCAGGAAAAAATTTTTTTCCCTAAAGATTTTAGGTGATTGAACTTGTTCCCTGACTATCGTATGGAGCAGTGGTTTCTGGGATCCATGTACAGAAAAAAAAGATCAATTTATTATTCACTGAGCGATAGGCTGACTTGAATCGTTTTTATTATTCATTTGGAGAGCCTAAGAGAAGGCTACCCCACTGACAGAACAAGGAGACAGGTCTCTGCCTGCTAAGGCTGATGGTGTTCAGTCAAACATGGCCATGCAGAATGTGAGTTAACCAAGGAAACAGAGATAATGGCTGGATTCATCAGAGACAGGAAATCTTGGAAAGGTGGACAGAAGAAGCAAATTCTGAGAAAGTATTTAAAGAAGGAAGACAGATTTGTCCCTATTTGTAGACAGACTAAGTGAAGCAGATGGCTGCTTCTAAAGTGTGAATTTAGGCAGGCCTCACTGCCCCAAATTATCTTTAATGCTGGCCAATCATTGTATCAGACACTCTTATCAGCAGGAACTTCTAAGTGGAAACATTGATCCCCATCGTTACATGCAAAGGCTAACTGGAATGTGAAATGCCTACAGCTATTGTATAGCTCCTGTTTGAACATACGTAGGCCATTTCCCTCTTTCTGCTGATAACACTTCAGTTTTGTTCAAGTACAAGATGAATATTATTGGATTTCTGGGCAGGTGAATCCACCCACTTATTTATGAGCAGGCAGTTTACTCTGTTCTGGCTAAAGAGATATAAGGAAGACTCTACTGGAGGAAAATCTTAAGTAAGATTTTTCTCTGATAAGGGGGAGACAGCTAAAGTGACACACTTGCTCAGTTTTCTGACTTTTATGAAGGTCTTGAGAAGAAATGATTCCTGCAAATACTGTATGCATCTTGTGACCATGAAAGGAAGTGTGCGGGACAAGCTGAGATCCTGCCTCAAAGCTTTGACATCCACGTAGCAATCATGAACTGCTGGATCTTGTACTGGGTGAGAAAATAAATCTGCATTTGTTTAAACCACTGTTCACTATTTGATTAGACATTTTAATTGATAACCCACTATCAAAATGACTTCTAATACCTTAACAATTTCTACTCCTTGAATCAATCTTCAGCTAAGAGCAGGAGTGAGTAAATTTGAACAACCTGATGGCCCTCACATTTGTGGTCTCCCTTAGTTGGCACTATCTGATCATTCTTTATATTAGTTATCTTTTCCTAAATGTAAATAGTTAAGATTTAATATACAAGGCATGTTCAAATATTTTTCCCAAATGGAAGTTCTTTGGACTTAGATGAATTTGGAGGATAGGTAGGCAGAGAGGTAGCAATCTACCAGTGAGATAGTCCCCTTAGGAAACGTTGCACAAAATAGAATTTTAGACTTGGACCTCAGTTAACTTTAGTTTTGCCATCATGAATGCCTAAAATACAGTCATGGTTTCCAAGCAAATAGCTCTGTGTTCTAAGCAAATCATGGAACTCCAGCATTTTCCACTCCAGTCTTTCACAACTCCTTTCTCTGATGCTTCTTACATTTTCAGAAATATGAGGTCATGCCTCAAAATGGCTAAGAGTATGTCCAGTTTCCTACACGGCTCCAGATTATGGCACTCTCTGTGGCTCTGTTCTGTAGGTTCAGACCATCACACCAGAATTGTACTTAGATGCACACCACTCACAGTCATACTGCTTGGTCTGCCTAGATCCCTAGACACTGCATAGGATGGGAACACAAAGTCAGGGGATTTGGAACCCAGTCTGGTGTGTGGAAAGTTATCTCTCTCAGGTCTGGATTCTGGTCACTATACCTCAGATCTCTGCTATGAAACTTCCTGTCATGCAAAGGTAAATCTTGCCCCAGTGAACACTCCCATTGGATAACTGCTTGTTTCCCTGCTTGTCCCACCCTGGTGCCACCCATACCATTGCACTAGCCTGGCTTGAGCTTAATACGCCCTTTGAACACTGTGCATTGAACAACCTATTGCCCTTGTTGAAACCACCATCTGCTACCTAGAGGTTCCACTAATCCTAGAGGTTTCTCCCTCAGGCTCTGTGTTGTCAACATCCCCTTAATCTTTCTTGTATCCACCCCCATTATGAAAGAAAGCTGTCAACAATAAAACATGAAGTAGAATCTTTTTCATACCCTGCTTTACCTTGTGTTGATGGGTTAACCTTTCTTGGGAAGATCTTTTCTTGGAAAGATCTTATTAGCAGAGATCTTTTTGGCTATATATCCAAGACTTAATTACTATTAAGAAAAAAAAATTACAAGAGCAATGAAGGAACCCAGAAGATAAGGTGCAGAGACCACTGGTACCACTTCATCTGTGTCATATTATTTTGAAATCCAAATATAGAAGAAAGTCTCAAATATCACAAGAAAACATCTTGAACCACTGATGAACATCCCCCCTTATTGAGGATTTACTTCAGCAAAGCAAACACTTCATGTATTGCATTTTGCCACAAATGGATTTACTGTAGAGCTACTGAAGCTAAAGCTTTAGGGGCCCTACCCTGTACGAGAGACTTCGAAGTTTTCCAAATTAGTCTACCTAATTTATATTTGGATTTTTGCATTCTTTACAATTTAAAGCAATTTCATACACGTTAGGCCCCACAAAACTTAATTCATTTCTGTATTTGTCATAGCTGAGGGATAAAAATATGACAGTCATAATCTTTTCTCTAAAAATCTAAAATACTTGTGAAGTGACAGGTGCATACTCAAATATGCACACATAAAAGGCAACCTGTTCAATGCTATGAGGAGGTCAAAGGAAGTGGCAAGTGAACACAGTGAGGCTACTTTCATTTGGGGTGCTATCTTGACTTCAAGGAGGAAATGACTTTGGAGTTTGAAGAATGAAAATATTTTATTAGAGTAATCAACTTTGGAACATTGGACATTCCAGGCAGGGGAAATAGTAAATAATATTCAAGGATAAGTGAGTAGTAGGCTATGGAGCTGAAAAGTAGGTTAGGGGACATCCATGGGATGTTTCTGTTTTGTTTTGTTTTTGTTTTTATTTATATATTGTAGAAAATTTCAAATACATAAAAGTAGAAAGAATAGTATCAGGCAGTTTCTCAACTGCCTCTTTTAACATCAATAGACACTTACTAAGGAAAAAGACCCAGATGCTGGTTTAACCTCTCTGAATCACTACTTTCCAATATTTGACCCATAAATTTCTACTTCATTATAACTGTCTAATATCTTTAAGCAGAAAATTTTTTGTCCAGCTTTTCTAATTGCTCTACTCCAAGGGTTGCTTTGAATCACTAAAAGCAGAGTTGGGAGCCTTAATTTTTATGTGAAAAAAAATCAAACTTCATGTACACTTTAACTGGGATCATACCTCGGAAAACAATCAAAGCATATGGGACGGTATGGTAACTGATTTAGTAATTGGAAATGACATGGTTTTAATCCCATCACAAATTTTTAATAACTGTGAGTCCTTATGGAAATTACTTTACTTCTCCAAGTACCAAAATATAATGATGAAAGCAACGTTCGCTTTTGCACATCATGATAACTTGTTACTGGGAAGCTTACATGTTTTGAACATTTACTATAGGAAGGTACCATTAAACACTTTCATGCATTATCTTATTTACTTTTTGCAAACTTTCTGAGATAAGTCATATTTTTAAGGTAACATTTCAGATGATGTATCTGGCAGGAAGATGCTTAGTAATTAATAAAACCAGCAAAAGCAAGGACAAACATTAAGTTCAAGTTCACAAGGGTCCAGCTCGAGCTCTTTACCTCTGTGCTAGACTGCCTTGCATTACCAGTTTTCATACATCATAATTTTCTCTCTTTCATTCCAAGTCATACGTTTGTAGATAGTTTGCTTTGTTTTGTTGTCCCATATGCTTTACACAGTATTATACTGTGAATAAAATTATTATACTCTTCACTCAAACTTGATGATTAACCTCTAAACTTACTTTTTGACAATCCTTGTGGAATTGTCACATGATTTAATCAATCCCCCAAGAAATTCTGAAAACCACAGAAATGGCCAATATACAGTATCTTAAAAATTTAAGTTGCTAACGGATAGATTTACAGTGCCTTTTTTTTTTTTTCTTTTTTATCACTCTGAGTCCTTTCTCATACCAAGTCAAATATCCTTACAATGAAACTCAGGTCTTATGCGGTTTCCTTACTTTCTTCAATATAAGCTAGTCCTTTTTTATTTTTTTATTTTTTAACCTTAAAACTGACATTAGCTGGGACTGACTCAGTTTTGTATTTTTACTGACAAATCCATATTAATAACAACATCAATACTGTATTAAACCTGAACTATGGGAATAATTTGTAATCACGCCAAAATTAATAACATTGTGTATCACCTGGAGAGCCTCTCAGGGAGGAGAGTGAAATGGTTATTAACTTGGGTTATTATTGCAGCATTATGGACATTTAAATAGGCTATAACTCTAGAAATTTAAAGGTCAGTTTGATTTATTCAATTTAGTTTGTCGTATGTTTTGAAAACTAATTAAAATCACAAACAACATGGTTATAACATTTTTGATGGCAAGTCAGATACCTGTATTTTAAGATGCAATAAGTAATCATTTTGCTGGGTGTGTTAGATTGTCTTTGTGGGTGAAAGAGACAGTTTCTTCCATTCCCATGTTTGGGTCTAGGAAGGCAGGTTCTGTGGGAGCTTCTTTTTCTGGATGCACAGGGTTCCTCCTTCTGGATTTCTTGCCTTGAAATGCTATTCCTCAAATCCTATGGTGACTGGGTGTTGCCTTTTTGATTTGACTTAAACATCTAAAATAATCTCTCAGGACGAAAGATCTCCCTTTTCATCTGTTTCAGAGTCTCACATTTCTTCTCACTGGAAATATATTCTTTTGTCTTAAATAGTTTCAGTTTGTTGGAGACTGACATAGCGAATGCCTCTGGAAAAGTAACACAACATTTTGAGTTGTGTTTATTTTATAACAAAGTTTTATAGGAAAAGGAAATGGTATGGGGCAATGAAGTCTGAAAAATATAGAGAATGAAAGATGGATGCAAAACATTGGAAGTGGGAAGATGACAAAAAAATATAGTTAATGGCTCATGCCAGAGTAAATTGGGGATGAAAAAAGGAAGTATTCTTTTTTCCGACTAGGAACATTATATGGGTCTCTTTTTTCATGTAGTATCTACCTACAGTTTTAGAGAGAACAATTCAGACATGGCTATTAGTATCAATAGTAAAAGAAATATGGGAGTTGAAATACCAGTATAATTAAAGGGCAATACATAAAGAAAATGTGAACCAGGTCTTTGGAGCATCCTAATGGATATGACTGGAAGGAAATGAAATAATAGATTTGAGACCAACTTTCAAGGTACCCTCAACATTTAGCTGCTTCACACGACTGTAATTATCAAGCTATATCTTATAGCCAAATAGCTTCTAAGAAGTTCTTAAATTATTTGGATGACAACTTTACGATCCCCAAAGCAGAAACTTCAGCCGTAGGAACATCTACTTTATATTGACTGCCTAGTGACAAGAAAGGACTGATGGAGAATGGGAAAGGCAAAGGGGAAGAAAAGTAGCAGACCATTGGGTTACTAACCACTGGGCCAGACTGGTAACTGTGATAACTGTAAACATGGTACCTCCAGAGTTCATTCTGACTGAAAATAGACCCATAAATCTTTCTTAGAACTATTCTGCATCCCACTTAATGTGACTGAATAGTTTCCATGGTATTTATGGAAAGTACCCTTTATCTCACCAATATATTTTAAGCATGTAGTATGTGAATAGAAGGGGTAGTGTGAAAGAAGAAGGCCCGGTTCTCAAATTTAGAGCTCATAATCTAAGAGCAGAGAAAAAATAGCTACACAGAAATATTAGGGAGTGGAATTAAGTATTTTTAATAATATTTTGTTTTTCATATATTCAGAAGTGAAAATATGAGGTAAAAATCATATAGCTATGCAATTTATTTGAGGTCAACTGGAAAGGGTAAAGTAGGAAACAGAATGAGAGTTTACTCCTTTTCAAAACATATTCTCAGATATGAACTAAGGAAGAACAAATTCATAACTGGCAATTAAGTTCAGTTAGCCAATATATAGTACATCATTAGTTTTTGATGTAGTGTTGTTCTACTACAGGTTGGCTAACTGAACATAATAAAAAATAAATAAAAATATTTGCAATTCACAAATTTGATAAGGGACTTGTATTCAGATTATATAAAGAATGTCTATAGCTCAACAATAAAAAGACAAAAATTTTAAAATGAAAAAAAATGTCAATTAAGTGGTAGATTCTAGAAAGGCTTAATCCATAAGTTGTATTTAAGGTATATAAAAAAATAAATGTAAGTTTATTTCATGAGAATATTTTGGGGAAAATAACCTAATGTCCAATAAAACCTGAACTGTAGATGCTAACTACTATAAATAGAAAGGTAGGAGAGGCAAATAATTATATATCAGGTTTTTTTTTTACCACACATTTATGTGCCTGCAATGTACATATTATCATATCAGGGATGATCTGGCCACCCTTTTGAAGCTTATGATGAAAGGTGCACTAATGTCAAGTTGGTAACAGTATAAATATGGCAGAATTTTATAAAGTTACCACACCAAATGAGTGAAACCAAAAGAAAAGTGGGCATCAGGAGAAGGACAAGATGAGTGCCGTGCATTACACTTGTTAGAGAGGAACTCATGATGAAAAGAGTTTTGAGTTAAGTCTTGAAGGACAGTTAGGATTAAGGCAACTCAATGGCATGTGCTCACTGGAAAAGTACTTCACATTGGCCCACTGAGAGATTCCATAGCACAGGAATTTAGCTTTGTATTTCTCTTCTACCAGATAATGCTAACTATCACAGTGTGAGGTTTTTCTATTGTTACACAGAATTATTTGAAGCTATTCAGAAAATATGATTCAGACTGATGTAATATTCTCCAGTTTGCCTATTACAACACCTACCTTCAGGTAGGTCCCTTTGCTGAGCTTCTAATGTAGCCATGTTAGAACTTAGACACATTAGAACTAGTGTTACGAATATGGGAAACACTCTGTCATCAAAAATGGACCATTAGTGTTGCAGATGTGAAATGGATGTGTGTTTTCAAGCTGTATCAGCAAACTATTACCCTAAACATAGGGTAAACTAAACAGGTTACCCTAATCTAGTTTGATTTTTCAGGCTATGAAAACATTTTGTCTTCCAAGTGGTCTGATTAGAAAAAAAACTGCTATCACCTTTTCACTCTAGAATTGTTGGGGTACAACAGTTACCTTCTTCAACCCAATCAGCACAGAACCTTACAAAAGTAGATGCCAAACAAATATGCATCTCATTTTAAACTAATGCTTTTCCTCTAAATTGATGCATTTCCCCATAAGCATGAATTTAATACATGAGCACATGAGTGAAGAAAATTGAGAAGGTGAACAGTTTAGGAGTTCTCCCTATCATAGTTATTCTTATTTTCTAATCAAGGACTTTTTATTTTATGGCAGTTATTAGGATATTAGTAGAATTGCAGACATCTTTGTCTAAGTGGCATATTGAAAATATACTGAAGAATATGTGTTAAATATAGACTTCCTAGAAACGACAGAAAAGATACAAATGAATAAATGTATATTTATCCGTGCAGGAAAAGTAGGAAGGAAAGGCTCTCTGTGGAATAGACAGTACATACCATGAAAGAGGCGTGCGGTCACGTATTTGGAGGAAAAGCAGAGCTAAGAACATGCATAGGAAATGCTGCTGTAAAGGTAAGGAGTTGCATACAAGGTGTCTTCGGCCCAGAGATGGTGACAGCTAAGAATAGGAAGCAGATAGAAGCACTTGACAGGTTGATCAATTGGGATATCTCAGTGAAGCCACCTGGCTGGTCAAAGTCTAAGCATTTTCCTCACTTGGGGCAAGAAAGCCCCAAGGCAGAACCAGCAGGTACAAGACCTTGACTGGAAGAGAAAACCGATTCTCTGAGTGACTGGAGATGCCTGGGTGGGGTCAAAAGCAACCATGCTTGGAATACCCACTAGTGAGGGACCGTACTGGTCAGATTATGTCACTACAACAATTGGTATACCACTGTGTCTAATATTTGTTCACCATCCTATTTTCTCATATAGCAGTGTCAACAGCTACCAGCTTCTACCAAGCAGATTGCATGCTTCCACCCAGATCTATTTTATGCCTTTCTCTATTCTCCCCAATGTTCCTAGAAGCTGACCAAAATAGAATGCATCACCCAGGCTTCCTTGTCCTATGGATTTTTGTTGGGTTAAGCCACTGGGAGAAATTAGCAAAGGAACAGAGGGCTGGAAGAGTGAGAGGTTTGGGTGTTTATTTCTCCTTTCTGACTCCTACTTTGATGAGACTGTCAGGGGCTACACTTCTCTAATGCTATATATACCTCCCATGGATGGTGCCTTTTTATTCCACAAGCATCTAGTAACTCCAATTTCTCTTCTCCATTCTTCAGACCTAGATAACAGATTTCCATGGTCGCTGCTATTTAACTGTCTAATCATCACTCGGGGGTACCTAATGGTACCCACAGTTATATAAATTGCCCCTTTAAAATTGATCTGCTCTTTTCTGAAGGGACCCTAACTTATAGAATTGTTGGTACTCAGAATATCATCCCCTGTACCTTAAAAACATGGAATTCTGGGATAGAATTGCTCATGTTTTTGAATAACACACAGGTAATCTCTGTGAAGACACTGATAATCCATGATTACAGTTATTAAAATTATCACTAGTAAAGATACAAAGTGAATTACAGGTGGAGGACAAGGGAAAAGGAGATCAAGTGGTTGAAGTACTTAATTGCTATGGTGATAATGGTGATTACATAGGATGTGATGGGGGGCAACTGCTTCTAACTGTACTAAAGAGCTTACAAAAGAATAAAAAAAAAAGAAGCTTAAGGATTTAACCTCTTAACTCAAGCTATGGACAAAGAATCAGAGAACTTCTAAGGTAGCCTTAAGGGAAACACTTCTTTTTTAGTTACAGAGAAGTCAGGGTTGAAAATCAGACTTAAGGTCTGAATGTATGCATTTCTGAATTGCAACAGACACCACAACAAGCTCATATGTTGATCAAAAGTATTGGCTAGGGAAAAAATATAATTTGGAATGTTGGATGAAGACATTGGGTAGACAAAAATGAATCTGAGAATTTTGAATCCTCACATCCCTCCAGAAGCCGGTCTTCTCATAATCTGAGTAATCTAACCTTCCTTTGAGAAAAAAGAAAATTAAAAAAAAAAATGGTGACTGCACCTAAAACTGTTGACTGGCATATGAATGTCTTCTCACAGCTCTCTGGCACCACCTTCCATTACTTGTATTACTGTAAGAAGGTAAATCCCAAACAAAGAAGTAAAAGAATGCTCTGGGAAGAGGTAATATATGCACACAAAGAGATTCAGGATTTTGCCCAATTAGATCCCAAAGGCATGGCTCATACCAAATATATGCAGGTAGGGGGCATACCCTAAAGATTCAATATTTGCTATATCATCTCAAGTAACCGGGAGTGGTGTTAACTGCTGCTGACTTGGTTACTTAAAGCATGCATTCAATAGTATATATATGTGGTAAATTGTAAACACTAATAAGAGTTTAAAGCCAGCAATAATCAGCTAGAAGTTATAAGTAAAAAGTGCAATTCACAATAGCAACAAAAACTATAATATATGTAAGAATTAACTTAATCAAAAATAATAAGACCTCTTATAAGAAAAGTTTGGAATGTGAAGAAAGTACACAGAAGATAATTTGAATAAATGAAAAGTCCATGTTCTTGGATAGGATGATTAAATATTATTTGTATGTAAATTATCTCTCAATTTAGTCTATAATTACAATGTGATTCCACTAAAATACCCAGTTAGATTTATTGTTTAACTCAGTAAACTTAATATAAAATTTATATCAAAGAATAAAAGTCCAGGAAGAACTGAGTAAATTTATAAAAGAAAATTAAAGTTTGTGGGAGGGTATGCATAATCATAAAAGAAAGTAAGATGTGATACAAAGCTGGAGTAAAATAATGAAAAAAAATATGGTTTTCTTATAAGGTTTTTAAAAATAGATCAATGACACATCATCGGTAACACAGACACTGACATAACATATTTGGAAGCATAATACATAATAAAGGTGGTAGCAGAAATCAATGGGAGAACAACCACCAATTCTTACATAGTTTCAGAAAGCTGGTTACTATATGGAGAATAGCAACACCGGATCACTACTTAATACCACATACAAAGATGGATTCCAGATTAAAATTCTACAAAATTAAAATTCTATAAAAGTAAAAGTATGAAAGCATTAGAAATGTGTAAGAGTACAATGTCTCTGTGATGTAGAGCTGATAGAGACTTCAAATATAAAAATTTAAAAGCAGAAACCATAAGGGATGGAGTGATACAGCAATATAGATAAAGGATAATGCGTTTGACAAAGTGAAGTTTACTCTACGAATATATGTTGGTTTAACATTCAAAAATCAAACAACATAATTCAACATTAATGGAACAAAAGAGATAAAAACATATGATCTTTTTAATAGATACAGAAAAACATCTGACAAACTTCCAGCACATATTCACATTAAAAACTCTCAGTAAATTAGGATTAGAAGGGACTTCCTCAATCGGATAAAAATCTACAGATAACATATTCAATGGTGAAACTGAATGGTTCACTCCCTTAGCTTGGGAAGAAAGTAAAGTTGTCTGCATTCACCACTTGAATTTTCCATTGTACAAAAAGTGCTAATCAGTGCAACAAGCATGCCAAAGATATAAAAGGCACGCAGATTAGAAAAGAGAAAGTAAAGCTGTCTTTATTTGCAGATGATATGACCATTTATGCAGAAAATCCTAGAGGATATACCAAAAACTAATAAGAAAACTTAGCTAGGTCTCTGGATATAAAGTCAATATAAAAACCAACTGGACTTGTTTTTCCAATGAACAATTAGAAAATAAAATTAATAAATATGATTTACCATCACATTAAAAATAACAAATAATTAAGGATAAATTTACCAAAACATGTGCAAAACCAGTACACTGAGGACTGTATGACATTGCAAAAAGATAATAAAGAAGACTAAAAAATGGAGAGATTCATGTTCTTAAATCAGAAGATTCAATATTGTTAAGAAGTGAATTTCCTCCAGATTTGTATATATATTCAACACAATTCTAATCAAAATCTCAGCAAGATTTTTGTATAAACTGACAAGCTGATTCTATAATTTATGTGCACACACAAATGGCCTATAATAGCCAAATAACATAAAAAAATAGAACAAAATTGGAAGACTTACACCACTTGATTTCATGTTTATTATAAAGATACATTAGTCAAGGGTTTGTTTTTTGCTTAAGGACTAACATATAGAGTCTGGAAAAAAATAAGTATGGGATAAATATTTCCAATGTTGAGAAGTGAGGCTGTTGAACAAATGGTCCTGGGATGCCTGGATATCCCTCTGGGGAGAAAAAAGAACCGTGACCTTTACTTCACACTATTTTTAAGAATTTGCTTGAAATGTTTCATAAATTTAAATCTGAATGCTAAAATTATAAAACTTCAAGAAGAAAACATAGGAAAGTTTTTTTGTGAAATTATAGTAGGACAACACAACAATTTCCTAGAACTATAAAAGCAAATGATAAATTTGACAGTCAAAATTTAAAAATCTGTTTTCAAAAGATTGCATTAAAATGTTTAAAGGCAAGACACAGATTGGAAAACAGTATTTGCAAAACATACCTATCAAAGAATTTTGTGCAGATTATATAAAGAACTCTAACAACTAAATAGTAAAAAGACAATCCAGTGAAAGAAGGATCAAATGATTTGTACAAATATTGCACAACAGAAGGTATATAGATAGTCATAAACATGTGAAAAGATGCTCAGAATCATTAGTCTTCAGGATAATCAAAATTGAAATCACAGTGAGATGCCTATACATGCCTACTATACGTAATGAAATTTAAAAGCCCAATTGTACCAAGTCTTGGCAAAGATATAGGGAAATTCATACCCTATTTACTTGTCAACAGGAATATAAAATGGTACCACCACACTGGAAAACACCTTGATAGTTTTCTATAAAGTTAAACATATGTTTTCCATATAATAAAAGGTTATTTATTTTATTCATTTTTTAATTTTTATTTTTTAAGATTTCATTTATTTATTTGAGAAAAAGAGAGAGAATAATTCAGGGGAGGGATAGAGGGACAAGCAGACTTCCTGCTGAGCGGGGAGCTCGATGTGGGGTTCAATCCTGTGACCCTAGATCATGACCTGAGCTGAAGTCAGATGCTTAACCAACTGAGACACCCATGAGCCCTAATGAAAGCTATTTATTAAAAGAGAAGTGAAAAGGGTTTTTTTTCACATAAAGATTTGCACAAAAATGTTCAAAGTCCCTTTAATAATGTAACTGAAAACTGGAAATAAAATGTCCACCATTAGGTGGATGGAAACATAAATTATGGTATACTCATGAAAAAGAAACACACTATTGATTATCAAAACAACTCGGTTGAACCTCTTATGCTAAATGAAAGAAGTTTGGCACAAAGGAGTATGTAGTGTATGATTCTCTATATATGAACTTTTAGGACAGGCAAAAAACACCTGAAGTGAGAAAATGCACATGAGAAGGTCACCTGGAATTGGGAATGGTGAGGAGTGACCTCACATGGGCATGGGAACCTTCTGAGTTTATGGAAACAGTCTATGTCTTGACTGCGACGGTGGTTATACACATGTATGTATTCGTCAAAACTCATTGTGCTTTACAACATAATGGATGCATTTTACTGTATAGAAGTTTTACCTGAATAACTTAATTGAAAAATTTAAAAAAAGTTATGAACAAACCATAAAGAAGAAATGAGTGATTTGATTGAATTAAAATTGTTT
Organism: Ailuropoda melanoleuca; assembly: GCF_002007445.2. Lineage (NCBI taxonomy): Eukaryota > Metazoa > Chordata > Mammalia > Carnivora > Ursidae > Ailuropoda > Ailuropoda melanoleuca. Next base: position 71,959,873 of record NC_048231.1, read on the forward strand.
TCCCATTCAGTGAAGAACACCATAGACAAAAGTAGAGGGCAAGTAACACTACAGGAAGATAATGACAATATCTGAAATTGGCTATGGACTAGGATCACACATCTAGCATACATAAGCACCTCCTGCAAATCAATTAGAAAAAGTCAGCAACTCAAAAAAAAAAAAAAAAAAGAAAAGAAAAAAAGGACAAAGAATATGAATAGGCAATTTAGAGAGGATGTAATACAAAAAAACTGAAATATATATGCAAAGATACTTAAATTCATTAGAAAACAGTGTACAATAAGACAGAATGATATGAGAGTTCATCTTTCACCTACTAGAGTCAGCAGAAATTAGAAAAGCTTAGTCATCCTAAGTATTAGTGATAGACACACAGGAACCTTCCTGCATGTTTGGTGAGAAAGAAATAGAAGAGTATGCAACCAAGCTGTCGAGCAACTGCTGGTCTGTACAGTCTGTAGACCACCGAGAGGTAAATTACAGTGTCCTGCTAAGAATATTTTTTTCCCCAAATCCCCAAGTATACTACCAGCGATGTTCGCTCTATGCTATGCACGTGGAAACTAAAAACCATTAAACTTTCTGTACATTTCACTCTATCATTCAGGAATTTAAAAAGTCCCTTTTCTGCCCCTATTAAAGCTTTTGAATTCAAACCTGCCTAATATTAAGAACATGATACCTGCTGTTTTTTTTCTTTGTATTAGTCTGATTTTCCTTTGCTAATATTTTGTCATTAGTTTCAAGCCACTGTGCTGTAGGTGTTTCTCTTTCATTCAACAGTGGCTTAGGTTTTATTCTATGATCCAAACCAATAGTTTCTATCAATTGATCTATTTAACTCACTTAGTTGTTTACTTTTAATGAGGATGACTGATCTATTTGACCACTAATTTGTGATTTATCCTATGAAATCTATTTCAATAGCCTTAATTCTGTTTTCATTTATTCTTTGGTGTGTGTTACTTCACAGAAATGGTAACATTCTTCTAAGGGACACAGACGGTGACTTGAAAAGAAGGAAAGGCATTTTGGATAGGACTTCTCAGTCATAAGCATGGACATTTTTTTCTAAATTAAACTAAAAATTAACATAATCCTAATAAAAAATAAAAGGTGATTCTTTAATAAAATAGAGTTTTAGTTCATATGGAAACATGAAGGAAAAAAACCTAGGAATATCTTTAAAATCTCCCTTTAAAGAAGAGTTGTATTTATAATGAAAGTATTTTGCCCTAGACCATCTTTCTCAATCCCCAAGTTTTGCTCTCCAGAGGCAGCCAATTGAAGGTGTTTTTGTTTTTGTTTTTTTTTTTTTTTGGTTNGGGAGAGGAAGAAGCAGGCTCATCGCGGAGGAGCCTGATGTGGGGCTCGATCCCATAACGCCGGGATCACGCCCTGAGCTGAAGGCAGACGCTTTAACCGCTATGCCACCCAGGCGCCCCTATGTGTGTGTGTATTTCTAACAAGCTTCCAGTATCAAAGAACATTTACTTACTATTTTTAGTTTATTATTTTTAGCTATTATCAAATAACTTCCTGCTCTTACAGGTGTGAATTGAATTACCTTACACTACCTTCCTCTAGCCTCTCCATCCTCCCAAGGAAAAGACAGCCGTCTATGACCTGGGAAGTGGGCTTTAACCAGACACTGAATCTTACAGTGACTTGATCTTGTATTTTCCAGCCTCCAGAACTGTGAGAAATACATTTCTGTTGCTTATAAGCCACCTGTTCTATGGTATTTTGTTGTAGCAGCCCGAATAGACTAAGACACTGCTACGTCAGATATTCTATCAATTACCATTTTTTCTAATTGCCTTTGCTTCTGAAGACCCTTGTCCTCTTGTTGCATCCTAGCCCGGGTCTTCTCTAGGCCTGCCTGCAAGGCTGTCAGTCTAGGACATATCTTGAATGGTCTCCTGGTTGAGTCCACAGTTTCCTGCTTTGTGCCCTCATTTTACTGGAGTGAAGATTTTGCTTTAGGGTTTTTGTTATACATATCTCACACCCCAGTATTAGATGTTTTGTCTCTTGTGCTATTCCGTTTCTCCTGATAACTTACTTCTAATTTTCCCTGAATGAGATCATACTCTCTGTGAGATTGAGAGTTCCCAATTGCCTGAATAAGAAAGGATTTTATCTATGGCTCCAATAACACCATTCTAAATATCTCCACTGATTCACTCCATTTCTGTTAAGAACAACGTTCTATTGTTGTGCCTGGGGATAAATGTGGGGCTTCCTTTAACTCAAGGAGGAAGAACAGGTTAGAGTAGATGGAGACAGGAGTGGAAGTGTCACCTGGTTCAACTCCTTTATTCACAGAACTTTAATCAGTTCCTTTGTTGTAATCCCATCTTTCATACCTGCTGTCTAGCATCTGTGCCTCCACCGAGCCCAAAGCCCCACCATTCAGGATTCTGAAAGGCAGACCATGTTCCATGTAGGCCACAGCTCTGTGTGTATTCTGCCAGGTCACGTCAATTTCATATCCCTCTGATACCATCTGCTAACATGTTTCTATCCACTTTCATCTTCTCCAAATCCCTATAGTCTCTTATGTTTGGTGCTGCTCTTCCTCATCACTATTATTGGTTTATTCCTTGTCATATCTCAAAGCTTACATTTCAGTATTTCAGTGGAGATTTTAGAGAACATGAAGTGAGAACCTGCTGGGTATGCAATCTTGTACTGGAAATCTATAATGTTTTATTATATGGTGAGGCAATTCCCCCCAAAATACTCTTCCTTTTCTAATTTGTCTTGGCTATTATTTCCTATTATTCATTCACATGGAGTTTAGAATCATTTTGTCAAGTTCAAAGAAAAAAAAATCCAATTGGAATTTTAATTGGAAATGTATTAAATTGATTAACTTGGGAATGATTGCTTTTTATTTTTAATTACATTTCCAAGCACTGTTTTTTTAGCTTTGCTAATTATAAATTTCTAAATTTATTGCATTTTTCTCAGAACCTGGTCTCTGCAATTTCTCCTTTTCCAAAACAGTACAGTAGTAACTGTATTATCCTGGCATCACCTGACCTTATGCTTCTCAACATACAGGGTCCTGGACCAGCAGCATCAGCATCAACAGGGGACTGATGGAAATGCAAATTAAAGGATGACAACCCAGACCCACTGAATCAGATAATCTGGGTATAGGGCTCAACAAACCCACAAACCCAGCGGAGTCTGGTGCATGCTGAAGTTTGAGAACCACTGAGCTTAACATGTGACTATTCATGCAAACTTGAAATACTTAACCTAAGTTGAAATCCTTCTTCACATCAAGATATAACTGCATCAAGGATTTACAGCATTGTTACTAGGAATAAATGGAATAATACAAATGAAACATTTAACATATGTCCTGGCATGTTGTGAATACAGAATGATTAATAGTGATCATAGTTGACTTTTATATTATCATAACCGTATTTCTGCCCAATACAAATCTGAAATTCTGTCTGTCATGCACAATTGTGGCAAATGTTCAATGTTAGTTGTAAAAGTGATTATATTTCCCTTTCTTTGTTTATGAAATCTTTGCTGTCTTCATGAAAACATATTATAATTTTTAGATCTTTTGTATGCTTATTTCTATTTATTAATTATTTTGTCCATTGGGTCTATACAAGATTATACGTTTGTTAAACTTTCCCCAAACTGTTGATTTCTATAAAATATTTCTTGCAGTTTGAAGATTTGGTTGATATGTGTCAATGCCCTGTGATGCTGCGCATAAATGCCTCTTAGTTTATCTTCATCATGAATTACATTTTTATTATTATGAAATAATCCTTTGGTTTTGGGGTTTCATTTATTATTATCATCCTTATGTTAACTCTGTTTTAAGTTACTTAACATATCTTTACCCATGCCTTTAATTTCAAGTAGTTTCTTGTTTTTTTTAAACACTGAAAGTATATTTTATAAGCATCATAAAGTCATTTTATTAAAACATATATATATACACATATATATATACATATATATATATACACATATATATGTTGGTCTATTTATCAGGTGGCCTATCACCATCTATCCTTATATTTTTTTAACTTTTGCTATAGTCACTATGTTTTCTTTTTTTTATTAACGCATTTTTTGGATGGTTTTATTCATACTAATGCTTGCTTTTACATCTTTCAAAACTATTAGTTTTTCAATATTAATAAATTACTTTTATGACCTTCCATTTAAGGCTATGATAAATTGTTTTTAATGTTCTCATGCAGTCATATTTAATATAAGTTTTACACTGCTATTGGATAAATTTTATACTCCCACAATTTATATGTTAAGGCCCTAACCCTCCATGTGATTGTATTTGGAGTAAGGCATTTAGGAAATAACAAAGGTTAAATAAGGCCATAGGATAGGGTCCTAGTCTGATAGGATAGGTGGCCTTGTAAGAGGAAGAGAGAGAGAGAGATCCCTCTCTCCATGTGCATGCACCAAAGGAAAGCCATGGGAGCACACAGTGAGAATGTAGCCAGCTACAAGCCAGGAAGAGAGCTCTCACTAGAATGTGACCATGCTAGCACCCTCATCTCAGACCTCCAGCTTCCAAATCTGTGAGAAAATAAATATCTGCTGTGTAAGCCACCCAATCTATGGCATTTTGTTATGGTAACCTGAGAAGACTAATACATACACCAATCATTATGAATTATCTTTTGTGTATTATCTTGTTTCTAGGGAAGTTAATTGATATTTGGACTCTGTCTTATAGCTATTTACAATTCTTGACTTAATTTCATTTGAATGGTTTTACCATTAGTATTAGTCAGGGTTCTGTAGAGAAATACAACCAATAAGACTAGACAGCCTATAGATATAGATGTAGATATTGACATAGTTATATAGAAATATAAAAAGAGATTTAATATGAAGGATTGGCACATGTGGTTCTGGGGGCTGAGAAGTCCCATGATCTGCAGTCTGCAAGCTACAGTCCCAAGAAAGCCAGTGGTGTAGATCCAATCAAACCTGAAGGCCTGAGAATGAGCAGCACCAAATGTAGAAGGGCGGGAGAAGATAAATGTCCCAGCTCAAGCAGACAGCGAATCCACCCTCCTGCCTTTTCTATCCAAGCCCTCAATGGAACAGATGCTGTGCACTCACATGGAAGAGGGTGACCTTCACTCAGTCTGCAGATTCAAATGTTAATCTCTTCTGGAAACAACCTCACAGACACACCCAGAAATAATGTTTTATCAGCTATAGTGAGGTCCCTTAGCCCAGTCAAGCTGACACAAAAATTAAACATCACAGCATTATGTCTTTTTTCCTTGCTCATTGTTCAATTACCATTGTAGGCTGTATTATATCTCCAAGTTATTTTTTTCTCCTTTAGGAGGGTATATGAATATCTGAGAAGAGTCTCATAAGTGAAAGACAACTTAGACAAGTATAAAATCCTTGTTTTTCAAATTTTCTCATCAAAACTATGTTACACGTTTATACTCCCAACCCCTCAGCATTCTGCTTTGCAAATATGAGTTTGGATGGCAACATAATTTTTATGCCTTTGAACACTGCTTGCTTACTTTTCCAGTTTGATACTTACTTAGTTTTGTAATTATGACAAAAATTTTCAGATGGGGATCTAAATGTGGTTTTCTTTTCATTGATTTTGTCCTAAAACCTGTGGACCTTTCAATCTGTACATACTTTCTAGAGCTGAAGAAAGACTTATCTTCCAATACATCTTTGATGTTTGCCTCTGCTTTCTTTTTCTCTTCTCTTTTTGAGAAGCACTTTTTATCTGCCTATTTCTCTACTTTGGATTCTCTATACGAGTTATAATCTATTTCAGGACTTTGGTCTTTGACATCTGTGATAGATTCTCAAGCTTGTCCTCCAGATCAATGACTGGATTTCTTGTCATTTAAATCCATTTTTTAAATTTACATGATCCACCATGCTTTTGAATTTTATTACTTTCCTTACGTACATTAATTATCTTATCAATTTTTCTTTCCTTTTGTTTTGCAGAATTTACGTCTTAGCCTGGTGGGCTTCTCCTTAGGAACCTCTGCCAAAGAGGCCATGCATTCTTACATGCTATTGAGAAAACCAGTATCTTGATTCTATAAGAGATCATTTCCAGAGGTTTTGCATCTAGGTCCCTTTCCCTTTTTCTATTTTTTTTTTTTTTTCGTTTGCTCATCTTTGAACAGTTGGGGTGTAGCCACATATTTTAGAACTAGCTATAAATATACATTGTTTCGGATTTCTCTTGGCTTACGCTGAACAGTTCCTACCCCAGTTTCTACTTTCCATCAGACACTTTACTGCAGGTTGCTGCTACAGAATCTGAATGTGCTCGCTACCCCTGTTGGCTTAGTGATATTCCAAATTGAAAGACTGATTTTAAAAAATGGGATTGGAAGTGTACCCATTAATCCAGGTTCTTCTGACACTTCTCCTGCCTCAGTCCCCTGTGACATGTGATTTTTCCATTGGTGGAGAACGTTATTCTTTATGCTAAAATGTGCACACATAAATGCTTAAAATGTGCTCTAAGAATTTCTGACTTCCAAATGGAAATAAAAACTGAGTGGTGCAAGGCAGTGTCCTGAATGCCTGAAAAAATCAGAACTTGTGCTGGAAATCAGCAATTACGCAGCTTTCCCTCTTCATCAGAGTCTTGGCCCTATAAAGGCTGAAGAATGAGGTGACTTCCTGTCTTTATACAGGTGATTTTTCTTTCACAATTTAAAGCTTGCCATGTCCTGAGGTGAAGTCTGGGCAGGTTTTCCCTGATGTCAACATTTTAAAAGAGGCAACTGGGGTCCAGAGAGGTCACCTAACATCATCAAGGTCACACAGCTAACGGTAGAATCGAGGGATAGCATCAAGGTCTTTAGACTCAGCACACTCTTCCTTAGCAAACACCATGCTCTCTCTCTTGGGGCAAGTTTGTTCACTGATAAATCTAAGGAAATCTGATGATCTGAGGATTCTCCGACAGCCGAAGAGCATTTCCTTTGCAAAAAAAAAAAAATATCTAACATTCCCATCCTGAATCTTATATAAAATAGCAGCATGATTCAATTAATGCTTTCCCACGTGTCATTTATCAACTGGAACTTCATTGCAATGGATTTTTACCTCCTCCTCATGCCTTCTTTAATTACACTAGCTCATGTAATTTTCTTCTATTCTTACCTCTTGTTATCCATATTGTTTTTACTTGTCATTATACTCCACTGTGTGCTTTGGATCCTTTCTTGGACCTTGTCTTCCTAGATGGCACCCAACATTCTTGTTGGTAGAGGCCACATTTTATTCAATTCTTCTCCCATGTCATTTAGCATAAAACTAGGCCCACAGGAAATGTTTACAAGGAGCCTAGTCTAGGTACAATGCACATTTCTCAGGAGACCACTTACAGGAATATTAAAATTCAATTAATTATCTAATAGAATCTGCATTTCTCTTAAGCAGGCACAAAATAGCTTTAGTTTACCTTTTTCGTTTCCTCCCTGACATAGGCAGTTCTTCATGGATATTAAGATGCCTTTTTCAGCAAACATTGCATGAGGGTTTCCTCTGTGCTGGGCACTCTGCCACTCTGTTGGGAAAAATAAATGAAGGAGATACAGTCTCTGTTGCAAACACTCGCTGTCTGATGAGCAAAACAGACATGTATGTAAATTATCTCAGTCAAATTTGGGAAATGCTCCAATAAAGTAATGCACTAGAGGAGAAGAAATCAACTAATTTACCTTGAGAGAGTGTCAAGCTCTCTAGCTCAATCTTTTCAGAATAAAATCCAGCAAGAGAGCCCAATTCCAAAGTACCAATAAGACTGTAGTTCTCCGGGGACTGGAATATATTGAACAAACCTCCCCTAATCCTGTCAATGGTGCTATTTGGGATTCTAAGGGCACTGGAATCTCCAAAGGACACCAGTAGACCATGACCAACAGCATAAGAAATAATGAACATTTTTACAATGATGAAAAAATAAATCCCTTTCCTGTGTCCTTCTAAATTTACTTTGACTAGCTATTGAACAGGCATTTCATAGATTCAATACATCACAACATATTAAGTGCCGCTCAGCTCCTGCCACTCTTGCTGCCCTGCTGTGGACCGTCTCTTTCTGTTTGCATCTTGCCCATCCTCCGTGCATATAAACTAAGCATCTCCATTTCTGCTCTCAGAGTGTACCATGCCATACAACGGAGATTTCAAGAACAAATATCAACAGTAGCTAAGCCAAACATATCTTGTCAAGAGAGTGCCACTGCAGTGTAAAGATTGATTTGTCGGGGGAGGTCTTGCATATAAGTAGATGTGAAGGCAAGGACTGAGGTTAACAAGTTTCCACTGAGGGAGTTTATTTATAACAAAATAACAAAAGGACAGTTCTGCCTCTGCCAATTCCTTTCCATCTCTTCCCGTATCCATTGCCACAGCAGTTTTATTCGTCACCAGAAATCAGCCTCTCCAGTGCAAATCCAGGTAGAGCTCAGGACAAAAAGTTGCCCTCAGGACTTCTACATTCACGTAGATGAGGATCAATTCAAACCAGTCAGCACTGTTGGGAGGTGCTCTCTGTGCCCAGCTCAGTGCTTAGATGCACAGAAGGAATAAAAGAGAAGGGGGTAGACTGAACTTGACATGTGAGGTGCTTATGGAGACCAGAACTACAGATGTCACACAAAAGAAAGTGCATGATCAAGAGTTAGTTGCATAAATTCTGAACACTGAGTGTTGGAGGTCAGAGAAGGGACACACCATTTTAGCCTAGGGCATTCCAGCCCAGCTCAATAGAAGAGTTGGTGACTGAGTCAGTACTTGAGGAAGGGGTAGGTTGGGAACAGATTGTGGTCAGTTACGTGGTTACACTTGGATGGTAACTGTGTCATCATCTTCAATCTCAGCAGACTGATAGAACCAGGGCCAGGGCCAGATGGCTGGATGCATAGAGAGAGAAGGCAGACACGGAAATGCTTTGATTTAGGTATCCACACATTTAACAAATATTTATTTTATAACCTAGGAGCTAGGGATGCAATATTGTAAAAGATCTAGTTTCTATCTAAAAGAAGCTCATATCTTAGTGGAGAATACTGATAGTGATAAGCACTTAGGCAGTTAAAAGAGAGCAGGGAAATTGCTATAATGTCATGGGGGCACACAGGAGGGACATCTAGATTGGACGATAGGGAAAGATTTCCGCAGGAGTTGATATCTGAGCTGAGAAAATGTGGGGAACATTTCTCAGCTACAGGAAGGGCTACACTGACTCAATATTTCTGGGCTTCTAGAGGCCAAAAAAAACCAATTCTGGAATTACACACTTTTTCTTGAAAACACTGTTCTCAGCAAGTTCCTTTTCTAAAATTGCTCTCCCCAAAATGGCAGCAGGTCATGACCAAGTCTAGAACGAGTCAAACTACAAATAGCATTTGACCTATTGTACTCAAGAGCAGGATGCCATTGAGTCACACCACAATAGCATTTCAAGTCCTTAGGGAAAAAATCTTCAGCCAGTTCATGGACAAGTGACTCAGACTTCGAAATCATTGTTTGGACAGCACCATGGCTGGACGCTATTACACTGTTTCCCAGGGGAAAAAAGGGAGGGGTGGAGGTTCCTAATCCTGAGAAAAGACTATCCCCTAAGCTTGGCCCCCACAGATCTCCTACACCCAAAGACTGATGTCAACCATGGCCAACTAACTCTCAAAAATGTGTCCCTGGACATAAGGGGAAAGAGGTAAATATGTGGAGAGCATCTATTTCCCAGTCACAGATTTTAGATCTCCCAGTGGAAGAGAATAAGCTAAGGTATAAATTGTTGCAGAACTGCCATTTGGGCATGAATTTAAGGCATGCTCCCACCCTCCTCATCATCTCCAGGCCTGTTTTCACAATCTGGGTGGTACCTGTGTTGCCTTTTGAATTCTGCTTCCTCCAAGAACTGATTCATGGCTCTCATCTTTCCTCCAACTCCAACCTCGTCCAGCTCTACTCTGCACCATTATATCTGGCTTTTCCAGGATAGGCCTTGTTTCTCTACTGACTTACCTAAGCACCCAAAACTCCAGTCCCACCAAGGTTTTGCCAATCTAGAATCTTATGTGTCCCCTGGACTAGCAATGCCATCCTACAATGCTTTCTTAATATCTGATAACTCCCTGTATTTGGGATGGTCACAATTAATGACTTGGAAAGGTGAAGAATCAATCAGTGAAACAGCATGTTTAGAGGTGGTTTTTTTTTTTTTCCCTTTTTAGTATTTACTGGCACCCAAACTGGATAAGGGAAGGCTCATGATGAAGAAAAGAATGGATTTATGGAAAGCATTGAAGTGAAATTGAGCCCAGAAAGTTAGAAAGGAGAATGATAGTTTCTAAAAAAATGCATATATTATACAAATACATAATATATTACAAATTATATATTAAGCTCTGTTGACCAGTTACCATTGTGGACATAACCTATTATACATAATAACGTTTCCCCAAAATGTGTAGAAATGTGTTAAAAATACAAACTTCACCAGATTTTCAAAAATAGTTTAATGGTTTTGATGATTATGTTGCTAAAAATGTTTTATTTCTTTGATTTCCTAAACAGAATATACAAAATATCTATCAAAACAATGATTATATTCTACTTCAAACAGTTTGCAATTTGCTTCTAGAATTAATGACATCAGAGCAGTGCCTTTTGATTTCTTGTGAAAATTTCTAAAATTTTCTCTTTTCTTACTCTGAGGCTATTGGCAGCACCTACTGCTTTGGGTGTGATTTCACTGAGCTGTCTTTTCCTTTTAGTATGATGATTTTAATCTGCTTTGGGCTTGGAGAGTTAAATGTTGCCCTTTGTAAGATTTAGTCATAAAGTAAGTGTCAATGGGTCATGCTGACCGTGCTTAGGACTTAAGATTTGATACCTGATTCTAGAAATCACTATTTAAACCAATAAGCTACCTTTCCATTTGATTCCAGATTTTTATTTCTATTTTAAAGTTCTAGGGTGCCATAAGATTGACATCAGAACAATGGGTCATTACTATTTTCAGTGCTATAACATGAAGATTTATTGATTTACAAGAGATAAAGTTATAAAATCTGCAGCCAGAAGGGAACCAAATCTTAAAGGAGTCACCCATCTCCTTGGAGTTCAATTATCTCTAGAATATAGAATTAAGATGAAACAGAAGCCAACAGGCAACTCACTCCAGTGATTTAGTGACAGGGTTGTATGAAAGGTATAGAAAATAAAGTTTTAAGTTGCTTTTTCAAATACCTTTTTCCATTCTGAGCCTTGTGGACTGAGGAGCAAACTTAGCTTTGATGTTGGGGCCATTTGGGCTGTGTTTATCTTTTCCAAAGCTCTGAAAATGATTGTTCACACAGAAGCAATGCCAAACAAGAGAAGGTGATCTAAATCTGTATTTGGTTGTACAGGTATTAGACTTGAGTTTATTTGGAGCAAATCTGGAAGTAGTTTGATCTCAACCAAAGCAGGTACAGAAACATCACATTCTCCCATTAATGAATTTTTGGAATCAGTGGATTTCTAGACTTGAGGTCATTAGTACACAGAGATTTTAGCCCATGAGAAGAGTTCGGTTTTTGAGTTAGTAGTGATTTTGGATAATATCTCATTTACTCCTGCCCATAACCACCACACTCTAGAAGTTATTGCAAACTCCCAAAAAGAAAAGGAGGAGGGGGAGAAAGAGAGTGGAAGACATGGGTTTTGATATTTGAAACCACATTCTCTTTGTTTTATATTGGACTAAGAATTTCTTCCTTCCTACCTAACTTCCATTTTTAAAAACCATCCAACACACACAGAATACTGTTAGGTACTAATCCTGCCCTCAAAGAGCTTACAACTGAATTTACTTCCTTTTCATTCCACCACCGAAATTCTGCCCATAGCCTACTGGCAGCTTGCTAAGAAATTTTCACAGACAATGTCACAATAGCAGGAAAGTGGAAATATGACTCAATTGTTGCCCCTGAATTTATAACCTTTTGAAACTTTTTAGTTTTTGGTTTTTTTTGTTTTTTTTTTTTTACAATCTACTTATCACCTGCATTTACTGACAAGCAACTTTTGGGGGAAATGGTATAGGAACAGATGAATTCATATTATTTCTGCCAGGAAGTTTCAAATCTCATAAGGGAGAGGAGAGTCTTCCACATGATAATAGATCATAAACTAAAGGCAGAGTTACCATGTGACTTTATTACTAGGCCCCATATAACCTTATAGGCCCTGGTTCTTTGCTTTTTATTATTCATTCATGCAATCACTCAAAGAACAAGAATTAAACACACATTAAAGATAAAGTACTTATATACACAAAATGTTTTGAATGATTGGAACCAAGAGAAGGACAGCACTGAAGAGTCCCTACAGACTCCATAAACTACTTCCAGTCTGAGCAGTTTATACAGAATTTTTTAAATAGTATTCTCACCCTAATACATCCTAATATTTCAATTCTATTTGGACACAAACAAATCAACAATCAAGCTTTCTGACAACTTTTCTACCATCTTGGGAAGACTGGAGAAATAACTACCACCCTTCTATTTTTCTTCTCACTGAGTCCTCCCTACGGAAAGACTTGCAATCAATTAGATTGGTCAGTCACATGCTTGCAGAGGCTTGCTGACAGTAATGCCATGTTTTCCCCTGACTTTGTCTAGGACCTGCCTGTCTCTTAGATTGGTCATCAGGGCAGTGGGCTTCCATCTGCTTCCTTATCCCCTATAGAAGTTCTTTTCCCTATACAGGGAAGAATCCATCTTTAGCCTCCCCCTTCATAATTAATGGGTAATGAGGTCTACGCATTTCTCTGTACTCTACTGACCCCAATTAATGGTGAATGGAACAGAAAGCTCCACTTCGGTACTCAAACTCCCACCATTTCTTTCAACATAGTTTACCAGAAGCTGTTTATTCATCACTGTTTCCAAATGACTGATAATGCTGATGCATTCAGTCTTTTTTTGGCTAATGATTCTTGTGTCTATTCTTTGATAGATTAAAACTTGAGGAAGAAAGGATGGTGTAACTGTTACCTCTATGTTCTAACCCTCAGATACAGTCAAATCTGAACTAACCATTATCTTAAGTTAACTTTATTTTTTTGTACTAGGCTTTTAAAGAGGACATAATTTATCTAAGAAAAACTGAAAGGCAGAATTTTTTAAAAGAAAAAAATCCAGAGTTCCTCCATAGTTAGTTTAATTTCTCATCTCTCTGAGCTGAGATCCAGGAGAAGGGGTAGTAAAACAAAAGGAAGAAAATTCTTTATTCACCTTAAAAAGTGGGAGAGTGAATTGACTACTGAAATGCAATACGATCTCTGGGTAGTACTGAGGGCCCACTGGAAGTGCATTTTTATATTTAAAGTGAAACCAGTTGTTGAGAAGTTGACATGAATCTTGCCAGTAATTGCAAAGCACTCTCCTCCTTCCACTTCCTCTTTCTTGAAGCTAGAACTGGTCTCCTAAACTCTGCCTCTATCATATACGTGTGAGGTGTGCATGTGTTGTATATATATACGTTGTCACTACATGTATATGCAGCCCTACACTAAATATTGCTTACTTTGTCTGGCTTTGAGCTTTAAAACATACTGAATGAGTTCTTCTATGACTTAATTTTGTTCTGTATTATATTTATTAGCTACATCCATGGTGTTGCTTAGAGATGTAATTCACTTATTTCCACTCACTGTATAGCTTTTGTTTTTGCTATTACAAAAATGCTGTATGGCCATTCTCATACATATCTCTTGGTGTATGTGTGCAATTTCTCTGAGTTACTCACCTAAGAAGGAAATTGTTTGCTCATAGAGTAGACACAAGTTTAAAGATAATGCCAAGTTGTTTCCCAAATTGGTAGTAGAAATTTATACTCCCTCTAGCAATGGTTTCTAGAACAATTTCAGTTGCTTAGATACAGGCACTAAAAAGGCAGAAGGATAGGTTTAACCAGATTGAGCATTTGCCCAATGACTATGATAACAGGGGCAAGGGAATTAAGATTTTATTAAAGGAGTGATCACAATAAAGTTCCATAGAAGTTCAACTGGATAGAGTATGAAGTAAGGATCTGAGCACAAGATGTGTAAGATAGAAATGATAAAGAATCCATGAATTAGAGGTCCTTTCAGCTGCACTACAGAGAAGTCGAGTTCTACGCTTGGGCAGAGAGCCAGAGAGAAATCCTAAAACAGAAGCTTTAGACTTCAGACAAAGGGAGAATATGGATATGTCGCTAGCACTGGGAAGAGGGAGAAAAAAACTCCTTGGATCTGTTCGGATACATATTTTTACTCCTTAGTCAAAAACTGCCTTTGAAGAAGTATAAAAACGTTTGTATTCAAGTACATTTGAATGGTTCCGACCAGTGTGCATGTGGGGGGTGTCAATGTGAGTATAAACCCATTAAGAATACTTAACTGTGCACATGAAACAAGGACAACATCAACAACATCAAGATGAAAACAAAACCCTACAATGTTTAAGTAGATTGAGAGTCAGTCTGCTCACAGGTAGGAAAATCAAAATGCAAAACCAGGACCATCAGCTCTACTACCAAGGGTGCTATAAGGTTGTATGTCTGGAGCGGTGATTCTTAAGCATTTTTGGATAGACTCTTAGGGGAAGTTTCATAGTTTTGTGTCCCTCTATGGTCTGTCTCTGGAGAACAAGCACAGACTTCCATAAACACTCTAATTTACATGCCATTTCAGGAAGTTCCAGAGGCTCAGAAGCTCCATCTTTGCATCTCCTCTGGGCCCAGGGCAGAAGCACCACATAGGGAGCTGTGTAAGGTCTGTCCTATAGGGAAGGACCCAGGCTGGGGAGCAAGGAGGGAGAGAAGTCCTGTTGACTCTCCTGCTCTCCAAGCTGGGTGCTGATAAGCAACAGCATTCAAAGACAAAAAAAGGTGCCCGAAGAAGATACTTGTTTCTTAATTCACAAAAAGATGCCTTGGGGCAAGCCCAGGTTAGATATTTTATTATAGACGATCTCAGTAGTGAATTTTTTTTTTTTTGTGATAATGGTATAGCATTTATTTATTTATTTATTTTATAATAATATTTTTTATTATATTGTTAGTCACCATACAGTACATCCCTGGTATTTGATGTAAAGTTTGATGATTCATTGGTTGCGTATAACACCCAGTGCACCATACAATATGTGCCCTCCTTACTACCCATCACCAACCTATCCATAGTGAATTTAATCATTTCACATTAGCTTCCTTTTCAAAAGATTTCTCATTAGAAAGTTAACAAATACAGGACCCTTTTGTCAGGACCCTTTATTGTCCCCCTTGGCTGTGTTTGCTAGTGCCTGGAGGGCATGAATGAAACTTGCATCTTCCCCAGCACACGGCAGTGTTGTTATACAGTAAGATAATCAATATTTGATGCTTCATTGATTACTGATGGGTAGATGAATTAAATCTAAAAGAACTTTAAAAGAATCAGCGATTGTTTAACAGAGTCTAGAGGTACCAATGTTTCGTATTTTATTTAAGCTCTTCCTCTGGAGGAGAGGCAGACGCAGCCTCAGGCTGAAAAGAATGAACTGCACCCAGCTACTGTACTGTATCCCTAAGGCCCCTTACTGGGGGAGGGCTTCAGGGGTTGGAAAACAGTAACTTGGGAACTAAAGAGGACTGTGACTAGCAAGTGAGACAGATGGACTCATGCCATTGAAGAGAACCAGAAAGGCTTAATCCAGTTTCCTCCAGACACCAAAATGCACTCTAGAAGAGTTTTCTCGAGATTAAGAGTGATGGAAAAAGAATCGGAGATATTCAGGGAGATAAATTAGTGGGAGAGATTTATTGATGAAGCATGTGTAGAACTAAATGTGGAAGTTAAAGCAGCAGAAAATGAGGGCCAGGAGAGGAAATTGAGGGAAGAGGCAGCATGTGTCAGGGGAGGAAGAACATGTGGGGTACTGGAAATGGAGGCAGAGCTGTGGTAAGAGTCGCAGTGTGGAAGTGAGTTAAAGCTGGAGTGATTTGAAAAACCACTCCTCTGGGCATCAGAGATATACACCTGGGTCTTAACATCAGGAGCGAGATATGGATCTCATAAATAATCCTTGGGGGAATATATACCTATAAACACCTTTATCTCATTCTGTCAAGTAGAATTTCTAATATTGTAGGTGCCCAATGAATATCCAAATAAATGAGTAGTTGCAAGAATGGTCTGTTTGGGGGCGCCTGGGTGGCACAGCGGTTAAGCGTCTGCCTTCGGCTCAGGGCGTGATCCCGGCGTTATGGGATCGAGCCCCACATCAGGCTCCTCTGCTATGAGCCTGCCTCTTCCTCTCCCACTCCCCCTGCTTGTGTTCCCTTTCTCGCTGGCTGTCTCTATCTCTGTCGAATAAATAAATAAAATCTTAAAAAAAAAAAAAGAATGGTCTGTTCAGGTCATGTGGGAGTAGGATTCAGTGTACAGAGTGATTGATAAAACTTGTTGCATGCTTATTCTCAGAAACTTAATGCAAGTCTTAGATTGTAACAATAATGAGAAAGGGAGATCAATTATATTAGAATATAATATGTTCCTATTTCATTTTATAATTTAGTTTTTATTCAAAGTACTTTCAACTCCTTTGGATCAGTGGAACTGATACCTAGTGAGAAAAGTGAGGCCTGGGGTCCTGGAGCAGAGATGAAAATGTGGACCAAACTCTGTGTCAAGTAGGTGCATGACTGTTGCTGCTGTGGGATTTTTGTTTCAATTATCTATTTCTGTATAATAAGTCACTTTGAAACTTCATGGCATAAAAAGTGTGGAATCACTTATGGGGTTGCAATTACATGGCAGCTAGGACAGTAGGAAGGTCTCAGATGACCTCACTCACATTTGTAGGACCTTGGCACTTGGATTTTACATCCATGGGTCTCTTATCACTCAGCCATCCAGGTTTGTCCTCCTTGCAAGTTGGTGGCACCATTCCAAGAACAGCTGCTTACATTCCAGATTCCTGAACCTACATAACCTCATTCTATCCCATCTGATTGGACAAAGCAAGTTACAAGGCTAGCCCAAGATGATGGCTGGGTAAATGGACTCTATATCTAATGGCAAGAGTTACAAAACATTACAGTCAGGATCTCCAGTCCACCACGATTATCACCCAAAGACCTAAACTGTCCTACTTTTTATATTTTTAAAGGGCAAATATTGAACTTGATGATCTCTAATATCTCCTCTATTTCCAAAATGCAAAAAAAAATTAAAATTTAATTCTTTATTTACTTCTGAGGCAATAGAGATCGAGGATCTAGAACTTACTCAGGACCACATGGCAGGTAAATGGCCCACTGAGCACAAGATATTACCATCCATACACTGGTGCTCTTTACCGTTTATGGCTTTGCCCCTGTTCTTTTCCAGCTTTATTGAGGTATACACCAGATAAAATTGTAGCATATTTAAAGTGCACAACATGATGATTTGATATACATTTATACTATGAAAGGGTTCCCATAACTGAGGTAATTATCATATCCATCACCTCATGCAGTGACTTTCTCTTTCTTTCTTTTTTTTTTTTTTCCTGTGAGAACACTTAAGTCCTACTCAGTGCATTTCAGTTGTGCAGTACAGGATTATCAACTCTAGTCACCATGTTTATACATTAGGCCCTCAGACCTTCTTCATCTTAAAACAGAAATTTTGTACCCTTTTTACCCACCTTTCTCCATTTTCCTCACCCTCAGCTACAGGGCAACCACCATTCTTCTTTCTACTCTTTCTACTCTTTCTACAAGTTTGATACATTTTTTTTTTTAATTTCACACATTAGTGTAAGTGATACTGTGCAACATTTGTCTTTCTTTGTCTGGCTTAT
Organism: Ailuropoda melanoleuca; assembly: GCF_002007445.2. Lineage (NCBI taxonomy): Eukaryota > Metazoa > Chordata > Mammalia > Carnivora > Ursidae > Ailuropoda > Ailuropoda melanoleuca. The sequence goes on from NC_048231.1 coordinate 71,977,773, forward strand.
TTTTCACCATCTGACAAATCCAACACAAATGCTTTTTCTTCAAACCACTGGGATCCATTAGCATCTGTGTCTTCTCTTAAATTCTCTCCAGACCAACTGAAAGAGAATCTTGAAGGGTACAGACCAAACTTGGCATTATTAGCTAAGACCACAGCTGACTCACATGGTCACTGATGTTTAAGAACTGTCACAATAGTATTTGTTACCACAGACATAATAAGAAGTGACCTTAGAAAAGTGACTTGCTTACACTGTTTCAAATTTCTCACCTATAAAATTACAATAATAATCACACGTTAGTGACAACATGTAAACAAATGCTTAAAAAATATAGACAACATTCAATAAATTGAGGTATTGTGGGGTTTTTTGCTATTATTACTATTATAGCATTTATTAAAATGGTGACTATAGAGGAATAATGTGAATTCCATAAGGGTAGGGATTGTCTCTGGTTTAAAACTGTATTTAGATATGCCTGACATGCAGTAGGTGTTCAATAGTCATTTGTGGAGAGTATAATTGATTGGATCATTTTAAAAAGCACTTGATATAGTCTATCATTTATTTGATACATGTTAATTACCATTTTTACTAGAAAATGCCTCCCATGTCTCAATATTCTCTTCATTCCTTTTACACATGTTGTTTTATATAACTCTTAAAATTTACCATACTTCTCATGTACAACACAAAGCTGATGCATGATCCCTGCCCTCAAGGAGTGTAAGCTGCACAGAAATGACAATAACTGTGTACCTGAAAGGATAAGAAGTGTTTGCTTCTTGTGAAATCATTGTATTCAATGGACAGTTCTGCATATAACCTAACAAGTAATTCAATTTTGAATGACAACAAAGATTTCACAGAGGACATGGACCCTGTGATGCCCTGGAAAGATTCAGAAGTGAAGCTAGGAAAATTGGAGGCAGCATGAGTTAAGGTATACCTGTGGGAATGAACATGGACTTCTGGGAGGAAAATGAGGGGCCATAAGGGATAGAAGCACTGAAGAGGCCAAAAGTATGAGGCAAGGTGGGAGAGACTGAACCTTACTTGGGGGCATTAGATAGCAGAAGTTTCTGGGAGGTTTTATTTTATTTTATTTTATTTTTATTTATTTATTTTTTTATTTAAAGATTTTATTTTATTTATTCGACAGAGATAGAGACAGCCAGCAAGAGAGGGAACACAAGCAGGGAAAGTGGGAGAGGAAGAAGCAGGCTCATAGCGGAGGAGCCTGATGTGGGGCTCGACCCCAGATCGCTGAGATCACACCCTGAGCTGAAGGCAGACGCTTAACTGCTGTGCCACCCAGGCACCCCAACTGGGAGGTTTTAAAGAAGAGTGTCATTATGAAATGTGTTGGTTTTTGCAAGACCATTTCGAGTGTCTTCCCTGAAGACAGGAGTCAGGCAGTCTCTTACACAACACATTCTGATTGCTCTGAGAAAACCGAGTCTAGCTTAAACAAGTAGTCTAGACACAAGATGATAAATCAGTATCTCCTCCTTCATGACCCCTCCCCATCACATGTGCAGATCACAGCTAGAGCTTTGCCATGGTTTCATTTCTGCCACAAAAAAAGTCTTCAGTTTTTGAATCATACTCTGATCTACTTCTAGTTGCAATTCCCAATTAGGGCTGGGTTTATAGAACTAGGTGTGTTAGCTAGGTGTGAAATACTATGAACTTTGTAGTAATTAATGATTATTATGATAGCTATGAGTTATTAGTGACATTAGAAAGAACAAGATAATGTCATCATTACATCTTTGTAACAGTGTGAGGGAGCATGAAAAAAATAGCAATTGCCACAATAATAGCTTCTGTAATAGGGAGATAGAAGGCATTTCTGATAATAGATCAGTGAAGAAAGAAACACTGGAAAGTGTCTGAGAAGATGTATGAATGTGGGAAGTTGTTAGCTATCTGGGCAAGTATAAGGAAAAAAAAAAGTAGAGAGAGAGCTGTACTCCACCATCACACCCTCTGAAAATATCAGCACTGGTCAGCAAAACTGCCAGGATTCCAAGGGATAAGGGATGGGGTGTCAGGCTTCCCTCTGGATCGGGATGGGGGTGGGGACGATCAGAATTGCAGTGAACAGTCCTCCCATACAACCTCACACACCTCCACCCCAAGGGAAGGACTGTGTTTGAAACCCCCATTATGAGAGCATAAAACTAAAGAAACTAAGGACTAAGTCTATTTTAAAAATTACAAAACACACATGACAAACATTATAAATCTTCACTGAAGGACTTTTAAAAATCCAAAGAGTCATTTTGTGTTTTGGGATGAGAAGATACAGTATAGTATAAATATCTACTTTCCCAAATTAATTTATGTATTTGATACTCCCAAACAAACCAACAGTTTTAAAAAAGATTTATTTATTTATTTATTTATTTATTTATTTATTTATTTATGCTAGAGAGAGCCCTTGTGTGAGTGGGGGAGGGCAGAGGGAGAGAGAGAGAATCTCAAACAGACTCCCTGTTGAGTGTGGAGCCCAATGCGGGGCTCAATCCCAGGATGCTGAGATCATGACCTGAGCAGAAAATCAAGACTAGGATGCTCAACCAACTGAGCCACCCAGGTGCTACCAAGCCAACATGTTTTAATGTTCACTAATACTTTTACTGAATTTGACAAGTAAATGCTCAAGTACATATGATAGAGAAAATGTGCAGGTATATCTAACACATGTTCAAGAAAGTGTAACATTAGAGATAAGGTACCCTTCTGGATATTTAACATGCTAAAAAGCTAGGACTAAGTTGATACAAATACAAGAGAGATGAAAGGAAAAAATAACACAAAGAAGTTTACCTATAGGATTGTGGAAATTTATCTAGTTATAGCTAATATTTTAAATAAGTATAGAACTTAATACACTGTTGAAGGAATTGTTTTGGGATGTTTATTTATTTATATTTATTTTTTTATTTTTTTAAAGATTTTATTTATTTATTTGACACACAGAGAGTGGGAGAGCACAAGCAGGGAGAGTGGCAGAGGGAGAGGGGGAGGAAGAAGCAGACTCACTGCTGAGCAGGGAACCCAATGTGGGGCTCGATCCCAGGCCCCTCGGATCATGACCTGAAACAGAAGGCAGACACTTAACTGACTGAGCCACCCAGGCACCTCATTTTTGGAATGTTTAGATATTTATTTGGGAAAAAAATGAGGACCCATACTTACATCATTTATGCATGGCTTATAGATAATAAGCCAAAATGTAAAGAATAAGTCTATTACAGGAATGTTTAGAATTATTGAATCATATGGTAGAAAGTTGTTTTTATAACCCTGAAAAGGGAAGGCTATCTTAAGCATGTAGAAACCCAGATATCAAAATATATGGAGGAACTTGATACATCAAAAATCTTGAAAGGAGCAAAAACATAATTAATAAAATTAAAAGACAAGTGAGGAATGAAAAAAGTATTTGTGCTGTCTATAAAAAAGAATCTTCAAAATATATAAAGAAAATAAAAAAGAAAATTTGGAGAGAAAAACAGGGGCAATTATTTAAATAACAAGTTCACAAAGAAGAAATGCAGACGAAACATAAATATGTAAAACTCTTGATTTTACTTTTAATACAAAAGCCAATATTAAAAAAAATGTATATAATCATTGAGTACATAGCACTGCAAAGCATGATAATAATCTCATGAGTGAGATTTTTAGGAAATAAACAATTTATCTTTGGTGACAGTGGAAAATGGTAAAATATTTTTGTGAGAATTTTAATTACTTTTTAAAATTGACTCGGCAAAATTGACTTTTTTTCTACTGTGCACTTCACTGACTTTTAACACAAATAGATTTGTTCTATTCTATCGCTGTACATTATAGCATTATATAGACGCACAGATTGGCTAATTCTCAGTCAAGGACATCTCTAATGATTTTCCCCTTTCTTTCCTAGTGTTGTCAATTTCTTTCTTCTCCCTTTACTCGATCTTGCTAGAGGGTCATTAATTTTATTGATCTCTCCAAAGAACCAGCTTTTAGTTTCACTGATTTTCTGTATTGTTTTTCTGTTTTCCATGTAATTGTTTCCAATTCTACTGTTTATTATTTCGTTCCTTCTTCTCATTTTGGGTTTATTTTCCTGTTTTTTCCACCTTAATTTTATTTATTTATTTATTCATTTATTTAATGTTTCAGGNTTTCCATGTAATTGTTTCCAATTCTACTGTTTATTATTTCGTTCCTTCTTCTCATTTTGGGTTTATTTTCCTATTTTTTCCACCTTAATTTTATTTATTTATTTATTCATTTATTTAATGTTTCAGGTTTTTTTTTAAATTCTGGTTAGTTAATATATAGTGTAATATTAGTTTCAGGAGTAGAATTTAATGATTCATCACTTACATATAATTCCCAGTGCTTATCACAAGTGCCCTCCTTAATACCCGTCACCCATTTAGCCTATCCCCCACCTGCCTCTCCCCTCCAGGAACCCTCAGTTTGTTCTCCACAGTTAAGAGTCTCTCTTATGGTTTTTCTCCCTCTCTTTTTTTTCTTTCCCTTATGTTCATCTGCTTTGTATCTTAATTCACAGGTGAGTGAAATCATATAGTATTTGTCTTTCTCTGACTGACTTATTTCGCTTAGCATAATACACTCTAGCTCCCTCCTTGTCATCATGACAAATGGAAAGATTTCCTTCTTTTTGATGGCTGAGTAATATTCCATTATAATATACATGTGCGCCACACCTTTTTTATCCATTCATCAGTTGATGGATATTTGGGCTCTTTCCATAATTTGGCTATTGTTGATAATGTTGCTGTTGACATCGGGGTTCATGTGTCCCTTCAAATCAGTATTTTTGTATCCTTTGGGTAAATACCTGGTAGTGTAATTGCTGGGTCTAGGGTAGTTCTAGTTTTAGCTTTTTGAGGAAACTCCATACTGTTTTCCAGAGTGGCTATACCACTTTGCATTCCCACCAACAGTACAAGAGGGTTCCCATTTCTCTGAATCCTCACCAACATCTGTTTTTTTCCTGTGTTGTTAATTCTGACGGGTGTGAAATGGTATCTCATTATAGTTTTGATTTGTACTCCCCTGATGATGAGTGAGTTGTATTTTGCTCTTTCTTTTTATACTTTATATAGAAGCTTAGATTGTTGATTTGAGGCATTTCTTCTTTTCTAATATAAGTATTTGATGTTGTAAAATTTCTTCTAAGCTCTGTTTTACCTGCAACACACTAATTTTGAAATGTTGTATTTTCATTTATCATCAAAAGATTTTCTAGTTTTCCTTGATACATGAATTATTTATAATTGTATTGTTTAATTTCCAATTCATTGGAGACTTTCATGCTATCTTTCTGTCACTGACTTCTAATTTCATTCTATTGTAGTTGGAAAATATACTTTTGTATGATTTTAATTGATTTAAATTGTTAATGTTTGTTTTATTACATAAAATATGGTCTATCATGATGAATGTTCCATTGTTATATTATTACTGTTTGGTGGAGTGCTCTATACATGTCAGTGAAATCCATTTGGTTGATGGCGTTGTTCAGTTACTCCGTACCTTTGCTAAATTTTGACTACTGGTTCTATCTTACTGCTGGGAGAGGAGTGATGACTTTAACTGTCAAATAACCAGTTAATAGTAATTTTTGTTGTTTCTATTTTTTTGGCTATATTTCAGCTATTTATGAATACTGCTGCTATGAATATTTGCATTTGAACTTTTGTGTAGATGTATATTTTTGTTTCTCTTGGGTGTATACCTAAGAGTGGAATTGCTGGGTTATATAAATATATAAACGCTTTCTCTCTAAATTTGTATATAAATTCTGTGTTTAGCATTTTAAGAAAATTTCAAACTTTTTCCAAAGTGATTGCACCATTTTATACTCTCAGTATGTAAGAGTTCCATTTCCCCCACATCCTTACTATCTGTTTTTTTAAATGTATATTTATTTATTTATGGTCTTTTTTGTTTATTTTATTTATTTTTTATTTATTTTTTAAAGATTTTTTTATTTATTTGTGTGAGAGACAGCTAGCGAGAGAGGGAACACAGCAGGGGAGTGGGAGAGGAAGAAGCAGGCTCCCAGTGGAGAAGCCTGATGTAGGACTCGATCCCAGAACGCCCGGATCACGCCCTGAGCAGAAGGCAGACGCTTAACCACTGCACTACCCAGGCGCCCCTTTTGGTCTTTTTTAAAATAGTTATATAGTGGTTATGAAATAGGGCCTTTTTGTGGGTTTTTATATTCATTTCCCAATTGGCTAATGATATTGAGATCTCTCCATGAGGTACGTGCATATATATTCAGGGTTGTTATGTATTCTTGAGGAATTAACCTTTCCATTTTTAAGCAATGTCTGTTTTGTCTCTGATAATTTCTCTTGCTCTCATGTCTACTTTGCCTGATATTATATAGTCATTTCAGCTTTGTGTATGAGTATGCTGTGTGTACATGGCATTTATGTTTCTTTTTCTATCATTTTATTTTTAATGTACCTGTGCCATTATATTTTAAGTCAGTTTCTTGCAATTTTCCTGGCATGGCTTATGGCTGAATAGTGTCCCTATTTGTTTTCTAATCCATTCTGAATATTTGTCTTAAAAAAATGTTTTTGTGTTTTTAGACCATTTGTATTTAATATAATTATTGAAATGTTTGGATTTAGGTCTACTGTTTTATTATTTATTTTGTTATTTTGTTTGTTACCTTTGTATTCTGTTTCTCTACAGCCATGACCCTGCTTTCTTTGGGATAATTTGAACATTACTTAAAATTCCACTATAATTTATCTGTTGTGTCTCTCATATCTCTGGGCAGAGATTTTTAGTGAGTGCTCCAGATGTTACAATATACATACTTAGCTCTAATAGAGTTAATATTTTACCAATTCATATGGAACACAGAAATCTCACTAATTCATACCAACATATAGGTCCCTTTACACTACTCCCACTGTGTTATAGTTATCAGCTTGGAGTTGACTCAACTTCACCAATCTGTAGTTTTATGTCTTTTGACAAATTTTGTAACTTTCAACCATAATTACTTCAAATATCTTTTACAGCATCATTTTATTTCTCCTCCTTTTCTGGAACTTCCATTACACAAATCTTAGACCTTAATTTTCTTTTTTTTTTTTTTCTGAAAAAGTCTTCATTTTGCCTTGAAACTTGAAAGAATTCTAGCTTGACAGTTTCAACACTTTGAACACATTGTTCCTTTGGCTTTTGTTTTGCCTAATTTCTTATGTGAATTCTCTGATTATGTATTTTTTGCTCCTCTCTTTGTATATAATGTGTCTTTTTTTTTTGGTTTTGGATGCTTTCATTTTTTTAATTCATTTCCAGACATTTAATTATGATGTGTCTTGGTGTGGTATCCATTGTGTTTATTCTGATTAGTTTTTGATAGGTTTTGATGAGGTTATTGGGTGAGTTTGTAATTTTTATAATGTATAAAATTTTGAAAAAAATTGCCATTACTTTTTCAAATAATTTCTATCTTCCCATTTCTTCTTAAACTCCAATTACTACTATATTAGACCTCTTAATTTTGTCCCACAGGTCAAAGATGCTCTGTTCATGTTTGTTTTTTCAATAATCTTCTGGGCATTTCATTTTGAATAATTTTTATTGTTACACTTTCGAGTACACTGTTATTACTTCTGCCTACTCAAACCTGTATTTCAGATAGTACATTTTACATCTCTTCACATTCCATCCTATTACTTTTGTGTATATCTTTAATTTCTTTCTCATTCTTTCAGATTTTCTTTGGAATACTTGAACACCAGCTATAATTGCTGTTTTAAAGTTCTTAGCTAGTAATTCCACCTTTTATGAAGTATTTCTGAAACTTTCTGCTTCTGTAGTTTTTTTTCCTCCTGGTAATGTGTCACATATGTTTTTGGANTTTAAAGTTCTTAGCTAGTAATTCCACCTTTTATGAAGTATTTCTGAAACTTTCTGCTTCTGTAGTTTTTTTCCTCCTGGTAATGTGTCACATATGTTTTTGGAATGCCTACTAATTTTTGTTTGACTACTTCCATTATGATTTTTAGATTGTTAAAAATAATAGACTATGAAGTATATAGAATTTGTTCTCTTTCTATAAAGAACTTTGCTCTTTATTTTAGTAGACAGTTAAGGGATTAGTATTTCGGGTTTTTCTTTTTTTTTTTTTTTCTTTTTTTGAATCATGCTTCTTTAGGCTAGGTCTAGAGTAGCCTTTAATTGAGTTCCATCCCACTACTGAGGTATGGCCCTCTACTAAATGCAACATATGATGGTTCTCTTCTCTGAATGAATAATTTGTGGTGGGACCTCAAACAATTCCTGGTCTGTGTGACTTCCAGGAACTAGTCAGCTTACCTGACTTTTTGCTCACAATATGCAGCACGTCTGATTACTCTGCAATAGCTCATGAAAAAAACATGCAGATTTCTGAAGTTAGTTTTCTTCATAGTTTCTTCCTTTTGGGAATTCTGCCCTGCAACTTCTGGTGACATAAGACTCCCTGAATTTCAGTTTTTCTTTCAACTCAGTGGCACGGCTATGTTCTGCTTGGAAGTTATCTCCCATACCAGTATAGAATGTTCCTCCCAGAGCAGAGTCAGAAATAAAAACACAAATGGAGTTACGTATATTGTTTGTCAAAATATTTAAAAGTTATAAATGAAGCTTAAAATGTTAAATAAGATATATTCTGTCTACTTAGCAAAAATAGCTAAATAGAAATCTGAAAGGTCAATTTCAAACTTGGAATTCTCAGAGTCCTTAAATTTCCATCCTACCCTGCTCTTTCTTCCTATCCACTCACATACTTTGAGCAACCTCTTGTGGAGGTCTAAGCTCTGAAAACAAGCCTATGGTATGCACCCCACCAGTCTAATCTGCCCTCATGGATAGAAATGGACTGGTAGTAATGTGGTTATAAATGAAAGTGAGGTTTTCACATTTTTGTTTTCATTGTATATTAAGCATGGTTTGAACATTTTTACAAAAAGAGTTTTCATTTATTTCTCATAAAATTATATGTATACATACACATATGTACATATATAATAAACCTTCTCCACAAATGTATTTTTATGAGAACTCTATTGAACCCATAACTGAAAGTGCTTCATTTTTTTCCCTTCAGCAGAAGCCCAATTAATAAACTTAGCAATACAAACTAACATAAGTTGTTTGCATANTGAGGTTTTCACATTTTTGTTTTCATTGTATATTAAGCATGGTTTGAACATTTTTACAAAAAGAGTTTTCATTTATTTCTCATAAAATTATATGTATACATACACATATGTACATATATAATAAACCTTCTCCACAAATGTTATTTTTATGATAACTCTATTGAACCCATAACTGAAAGTGCTTCATTTTTTTCCCTTCAGCAGAAGCCCAATTAATAAACTTAGCAATACAAACTAACATAAGTTGTTTGCATATGTGTGTGTGTGTGTGTGTGTGTGTGTGTGTGTGTGAAAGAGAGAGACAGAGAATACAAATGGGCCTTTGTAACTATTTTATTAAACTCAACTTACCAAATACTGCTTGGTGGAAAAAAGTTAAATTTGATATAGACCTCTTGTTGAACCAAAATAAACAAATGCAAATATATGAATATCCAATCTCTGACTGTAATAGCTACTCAAACATGTTAGATTTCTATTTCTTCTACCCTCTTGGTTTCTCAGAAATCATATATATTAACGATATTCTCCTAGAGTAATTTCTCAATCTTTGAGATTGAGATTCAAAACGAAGATATTCCAAGCCTATTAAGAATCAGGAATGATGACAAAGAAATCTAAACTTGGTAGTAGATGGAACCTTAAATCAAATTGTGTGTGTAGACTTTCTTTCCCTCTGCTGTGAGATAGTATCATGCAGAAGAGTAGGTAGCATGAAAACCAGATCTTTAAATTCAGAGAATGTGGCCTGCATAAGAAAACCCAAAAGGGGAAACACAGCTAAACACATTCTCATAAAAGAGCTAAATTTTAATTGTTCAGCTTCCACTTGACATCTATGATAATAGGAACTGGGTGAAAATGGAAGGATGTGATACAGTCTCAGAATTCCCATTCCACCTTCCTCCTGGTTGACCTGGCCTGATATTTTAACATATCCTAGGTCTTGGGATAAATTTCAAGGGATTAACTACAGTGGTAACAAAGTAGTGGTGTACATTTTTCCAAGGAACTCCCTACAGATGTGCCCCTTTCTGGGTTGGCTTGAACACTGGCCTTTTCCAAGGTACAAGATGAGCAACTTTGCTTTTTTTGCAGTTCTGTATGGCTTGATGACTCTCAATCTCTGACCGGCCACCCTCTCTGTGCTGATCAATGTCTGTGCTCCTTGAAGGTCAGGGCTTCTGCAGACTGCCTGGATTAAGGTCTCCATGTCAGAGCCTGTTATCTGCTGCAGAGCCCCTAATGCCATTAGCAAGAAAATGAAAGAAGCTTCCAAACAACCTTCAGATCGATGCTAACGTTATAACTTCTAACAGCTGCTGCTCAGCTTCTTTATTTGTTAAGACCTCCTCCTGTGTGGAACTTTCTTGACTCAAGTTTAATTCTGTCAATTTGACAAAGATGTTTTGAGCAGATGTTTTGTATCCAGGCCTGGGCAAAGTCTTGGAAAAGTGAAACACATAGGATAGGTTGAGTCTTTTCCTTCAAGGTAAGAAGCATCCCATTGGAAAGAGAAACTGCCAAGGTATGGTCAAGGTAATCTGGATAATAAAACATAAATTGGGAAGGTGGTCTGAGGAGGGATATTTCTGCTGGTACTTTTGGAAGAAAGGATTTAAGGAAGTGGAGAGGAGAGGAAGTGTCTTCTGTGTTGAAGTAACAGCCTATGGGACACAGGATTATTATTACTCAAGCCTATGATATGAATTACAGCAGTTTTCATTGCATTTAATTTCCAGCTCCTTTCTATCAAGACTCAGCACAGGAAAAACAAAAACTCCCTCCCAGAGCAACTCTATTTCTACTTGAAGGTGCTTCAATTTCTTGCAGTGAAGGGAGGAAGGAGAAACCGGTAAAAAGGAATCTCTAATGGTTGTTTCCTTTGTTTTAGGAAAAACAGAGTAATGGAAATATGCTCCTCTTCCACCTGGCTCCTGATGTTCTAAAATCGAATCTGTCCTGCATTAATATATAAAATCAATAGGCAGAGACTTTAGCACTCTAGCAGCCCTTCTTCACCCTGCCAGGAAAACAGTTCTGGAATTATGCCTGCCTAACCTCCTCTTGAGAGTTATGACTGATGCCTTCAAGGTTTGGAGATCCTGAGAACACTTCTGAGATAAAATCAAAATACTTAGTTGCTCATTCAAAACCCAACAATCTGGGCCATCCTCTTATTTCTCCAACCTCTATTTCTTTCCCTGTTCTATTACTGACATACTCATCTTCAAAATATCTTTTGTACATACTTTATTTGCTCACTATTTCCCTACCTCGAAGGCTCTTTCTAAATGTTATTGTTTTATTTATTTATTTATTCTCTTTACACCTACCCTTTTCATCACATTCCAGTTTAATCTAACCTTGCTCTACCAAGACTTTGCTGGCAGCTCCCATGCACAGTGAACTCTCATTTCTCTGAAATTCTGCATTCCGAACTTTCTGAACCATTTATTTGGTACTTATCTAGCACCTTCTGGAATTTCTCATTTTGTGGCTTGCACTCAGATTTAATTGTCTGTGTATGAATATTCTTCTACTTGTGTTAACCTAGTTTCTCTTATTAGAACATAAATTTTTATGTATGGAGCATTTATTTTTATCCTATGTAAACATATTACTTTGCTCCATCAGTCTGTATTGAATTAATAATAGTCTAAGAAACTCACAGGCAAGCAAATCTTTTGCTAAAGTAAAGGATTTCCTTGGTAAACAAAAATGAATTTTGTATTTCCTGCTTCTTTTAGATAACCTAGCCTATTACGGATGTGATTTTTCTGGAATATATGCAAGTTTTTTATGTCTTATAGGACCCTATGCTCACCGGGTTTGCTTCCTACTCTTCGACTCCCGCATTTCAAACTTCTGTTTTTTCCTCATTATCTCTATATCCTGGACCTCCACTATTCTCTCCCTATACTAATTCCCAAGTTTAAACAGGTCTCACGTCTTTAAGTACAATCCTTCCATGCTCATTTTCAGCTTTACATTTTGAAAGCAGACTTCACCTGTGAACTTTAGGAACTATACATCTGCAAATGGCTATTGAGTAAACACGTACAATTTAACATGTTCAAAAGCAGTTCTAATTCAACCACTCACATAACCTGCTTCTTTTTACCCTTCCCATTCTCAGACGCATTCCTGTTGTTGATACCAAAAGCACTAAGTCATTTTAAAAATTAAATATTTTGGGGCACCTTGGTGACTCAGTCAGTTGAGCGTCAGCCTTCGGCTCAGGTCATGATCTTGGGGTCCTGGAATCAAGCCCTGGGGCGGCCTCCCTGCTCAGCGGGGAGTCTGCTTCTCCCTCTCCTCCCCCCCACTCATGCTCTCACTTTCTAATAAATAAATAAATCTTTAAAAAACTTTTAAAAAATTAAATGCTTTATCATGAGAGATTTCAAACATATATAAACAGAATAATATAATGAACCACCTTGTAATGATCACCCAGCTTCAACGACTATCAAAGTTTTGTCCTTCTTATTTCATACATAACTTTTCTCATCTCTACCTGATTATTTTTATACTTCTGTTTTCTAGGTAAAATTGATGTACATTTAAAAGCAAAAATCATAAGTGTATAATTTTCAATGAACAGACATCTGTATAAACAACACTCCAATCAAGATTAATAACATTTTATCAACACAGAAATTTCCCTCATGTCCTTTCACAATCAATTTTTTTCTAAAACAAATTCCTCTCTTAAAGAATGAATGTTTGGTAGAATTCTCTAGTGCAACGATGGGACTTGGATTTGTGTATGTGTCTGTATAACTATTTTGTTAAAAATTTAATTTTCTTTGATAAAAAAGGGAAATTCAAATTTTCTACTTTATCTCATTCAGTTTTGGTAGGTTGTTTTTAATAGTTTTTTTTTTAATTTTTTAATGTCATCTAAACCATCAGTTTGTTGGCATAAAGTCATTAAAATATTTTGCTATTTTCATTTTGATGTTTCTAATTTTTGTTGTTGATAACTCCTGATACTAGCAACTTATCCTTTTTTTTTCTCCTAATCTGTTTTGTCAGGAATTTACAGATTTTATTGATCCTCTCAAATGAATTGTTCTAGTTTTGCTAACTTTATCTATTTTTGTCTGTGTTTCTGGCCTTACATACCTATTTTTATCTTATTGTTTTCTTTCTTATATTTACTTTGAAATTAAGCTGGTTTCATTTACTTCCTTTTCATATACTCCTTTAGTTATAAGTTTGAAATTTAGATAACTGATTTTAAGTCTTTCTCATTTCTCCAATAGGAAAACAGTTTCATTCTATAAATGTTGATGCGTTATATTTTCATTACTATTCATTTAGAAAAAAATTGCAATTTTCCTTTTTATCTCCTTTTTTCAGCCTTTTGATACTTATTGAAACTTGTTTTATTGCTTAATGTGCTACGTATCTTGTTGAATATTTTATATGACCTTGAAAAGAATGTATATTCCCTACTTGTCTGGTTTAGTGCTTTATATATATTAATTAGATTAATTAGATTAAGATTCATGATAGTGTTTAGATTCTATGTACCTTCACTGATATCTTGTCTAGTTCTATTATTTAATAAGAGACAGACATTAAAATTTTCAGCTACGATTATGGATTTTTAACTTCTCCCTATAATTTTTAGTTTTTCATTCAATTCTTCCATTGACCTTTTAACTATACCATTTTGCATTCATTTTTAATAACATCTCTTGGGAATGCACAATGATGATGTTCTTGACACTCTTCTTTTCATACCTCAACATGCTTTCTTCACTCTTCATCAAATCCTGTTGACTATCTTTTCAAAATAAATCAAGATTTTTACCTCATCAAACCATCTCTACTATAACCACCTCAATTTATGTCATCATGCTCTTTCACCTTAGTTTTAAGAACCCCCAAGATTATTCGTGTCCACTGTAACTCCAAATATGTCTCCATTCTTAGTCCTCCAAACACAACAGCCAGATCTTGCACAACTGCAAGTGAGATCATGTCACTTCTCTATGTCCTTCTGTGCTCAGCATAAAAGCAAATGTCCTACCATGACATGCAAAGCCAGTGCAGTCTGCTCCACCTTCATCCAGTTACCCCTTTGTTGTTCATCCTTATTACTTCCTTCTTATTCATTTTAATATAAATAAAAGGGACCCTTGCTTCCTCTTTAGCATGTCAATTATGCTTCCACTTCAGGGTCTGTTCCTCATTATTCCCTCTGCCTGGAACAGACCAGGTTCTTATGGACACTTTGCTTCTTCAGATTTTTACTAAAATATCATCTTCTCAGTGAGTTTTTCTCTGACAACCCTCTCTAAAATTGCCACTTCTCTTATTCAGTCATCTCCCAACCTTTCTTTCTGGCTTTAGGTTTCTCCTCAGCACTTAATAACTATTTAATGTGATACTTAGTTTACTTATTTATTTATTGTGGACTTCATTCCCTTTCCCCACCCCTGCTAGATTGTAAGCTTTATGAGACCAGAGGTTTTTGTTGATTTTGCTTAATGATCTATCCCCAGTGCCTAGACTAATGCCTGATATTTTGCTAATGATACAACTTGAGGGCCAGATAATCTTCCCAGGCAAGGATATTTCTTTTTCACTTCTCAGTGGTCCCGATTTAATAATCTTTTAATCTTCCTTGATAAATGGTGAGCTAATCTTACCTTGAGTAACTTTAAGTGAAGGTGATTTTCTTCCTCTCAGGATACCTTGTTTCCAGAGCCCTAACTGTTCTAATAGTTATAAAGTTTTTCCTAATAATTAACCTAAATTCTCCCTCTGTTGAAACAGAAGCCCCATTAGCTCCTACTTTGTCCTTGTTGACTAATGAGAATAATTGGTCTCTGTCCTTTTTATAGACTCACCCTTCTGTATTTGTGAATATCCGCTGTGCCTCCCCTCAGCCGTTGGTCAAGGAAGTGTGTCAGCAGGATGGCCACAGGGGGACCAGCCAGGCCCAGAGCAGGCATCAGCAGCTCATCTCCCCACAACAGAAATGAATGAAAATTGTTTTAAATAGACAGTGAGATTATGTGTTAAAGGGGTTTCCTAACTGGGGTTGGACTCAGGTCTTATATTGACAAAGAGTTTGAAAGACACTTAAGACTTGTGAGCAACTACAGAGCTCACTTGAAGCTTCATTTTTATAGACAATTAAGATTATAACAAAGCCTTTCCTAGATGCCTTTCTCCTTTCTTCACGTTCTAGGTGTCAATCTTTATAGAAGCTTTTGTAACATTTCACACTGTATCCAGTCTCTCTGCTATAAATAAATTTTCTAAAATATCCTGTGTTTACCAGAATTTTGTGGAATATTCTCTATTTGAGTTAACCATTTTGCATTTTCTTAAATTTACTATTTACTTTTTGGGTCTATATAAGAATATAATTTCTGAATCCAGTTGCTTATAATTTTTCACCAAATTGCATCCTCGTTTTCACCATGAAGTGATCCTTTTATTTATAAGTATAGCCAAAGATAATACAAAAAAATTTTTCATTTAATTATTTGAATCATCATGAAAAGAAAGGATAGCGTGATGAATGGAAAAAACCCTGACTCACAGTTGGGAGACCTGAATTAAAATTCCACCCCTTTCACTTAAAGCTATGTGGCCCTTGAGGAAATTCCTGTGATTTACTGAGCTCTAGTTGCTTCATGTTTAAATAAGGTTTTAGGCCAGATTAACTCTGAGCTTCCTTTTGGTCCTTCTGTAAGGGAGAACAAGTCAAAAAATCTTATTACCATAATGTTTAAGTTTATTAGCCATGCATTTAATGTTAATTAACAAGGTTGGTGGAGAGCTATTATGGACTAGAGCTCACAATAGTGCGGCCTAGAAAGTATCCCATCAAAAAGCTGTGGTTGGGGCACCTGGATGATGCAGTTGGTTGAGTGCCAACTCTTGGTTTCAGCTCAGGTCATGATCTCGTGGGCTATGAGCCCTTGTTGAGCTCCGAGTTGAGCAGGGAGTCTACTTAAGATTCTCTGCCCCTTCTCCCTC
This sequence comes from Ailuropoda melanoleuca, assembly GCF_002007445.2. Taxonomy (NCBI): domain Eukaryota; kingdom Metazoa; phylum Chordata; class Mammalia; order Carnivora; family Ursidae; genus Ailuropoda; species Ailuropoda melanoleuca. The sequence continues at coordinate 71,993,993 of NC_048231.1, forward strand.
ACGGCCCTCCCCTCCACGTATGTGCACACACATACACCCACACACACACGCTCTCTCTCAAAACAAACAAATAAATCTTAAAAACAAAACAAAACTGTGGGTAAAGACGAATTCATAGTAACCTTTTGTCCCTTCCAAGATTACAACCAGACAATTTTTATTATTTGTTAATGGGATGTGTATTGAGAAACTTCCGATATTTCTTTGGTGCTTTATGTTGCAAGGTTTTGTCTTAAAGTAGCCAGTGAATAAGCAGCTCGTGTTTTATCTCAGGTCAAGATTTCCGGCCCTGTCAAATATGTGATGGGGGAAACTTCAGAGTTACAGCTGCTTATCAGTCATGACTTGTCACCCAAGATTAACACCATTGACTAAGACAAAGCTGGTGACATGTTATAAAAACTTATGATGGTGCTCACAGTAAATCAAAAGTCACAGCTGGTCCACCTGTTTGAGTCCTGTTTTCTGTTGCTTCAACACTTATCTATATCATTTTAGAGAAGGCCAGGCTGCCAGCCAAGTCATCTCACTACATGACACAGAATGAGGAAATTAGGGATTAGATATTAAGATGGCTGAAAGTCTTCACACTCCACAAGGTAAAAGGCTACCTGATAGTAACTGAGATGGTGGAGGGCTGAGAAAGAGTGAGCGTAGGTAAGGAAGATGAAAAATTTAGTTTTGGACATTTTGAATTTGAGATGCGTTTTAGAAATCCATGTGGAAACACCTGGAAGGCAGTTAAATATTTGAGATGGGAGCTTAGGAGGGAGTCTTCACCCAGTTTTAAAGTTCTGGCTAAAAATTCTCAAATCTGCTTTCTGGGCACTTTATCAAGTTGTAACACTTCTGGGATACAACATACACTTTCCCAACTTCAGGAAGTCCCCAGACGTGTAATAGCCGGGGACTGTCCTCTCTTTCTTGGGCCCAGAGAATCATTCAAAATACCCAATCACCAGGAAGCTCGGAAAACCTAACTAATCCCATCGTACTTGCTATAAATAAGCCTCCTCCAGTTTCGGCTTGCTGTTACCTTGCCCCCAGTTGCAAGGCCCTGTGTGGCCCCACATGGCAAACCTTTTCTCATTTGGATCTGTAAAAAACAAACGGTTATGCCTTTTATCTATCCAAGGGCTTTTGTTTTGTTTCCCACTGTCAAAAGAATCTTGAAATCTTATAAAACAAGGTTGAAACTGGAAATATAAATGTGGAAATTTCTCATACCAAAAACTGTATCTGGTACACTGTAGGAGGTAATTGGAAAGCATTAACTGCTTCATCTTCAGTATGGCAATGTTGCTGTGATTCAGCCCTGGATAGCTGGATGGTTGATATCACTTGAATCTTCCACTTAAGAGGCATATCCTGGCCTCATGAAATGCACACCAGCTTTTGGGGACCTCAAGGTGACTACTGACATCATCGCTGTTTCATCCCTGCTGGTTCTCCTGCCACAGGGGACACTGTGATGGGAAAATCATAGGATTTGCTAACATGACTGATAAGGATCAGAAGATCAAGCTGTAGATCTCAGTGTATTTAAAGAAATACCAACCAGGCTCTAGCAAAGGAAATCAATTCCAAAACATGTAGCAGATGGACTGATAATGACAGTTAGAGCCCCTAGGTAAAATATTAACTGACTTGACTTGGGTATATATAAAGATCTTGTGCCTTTGAACAGAGGGTGATCAAAAGGAAATTTGGGAAGCAGCAAAGTTCCAGTAGTATATCCCACGAAAGTCTTATACAAGGAGAAAAGAGTTATGTTCCAGTGATCACCCCCTGCTACACACACACACACACACACACACACACACACACACACAATCTTTACTCCCACATATATCATACTTATACCAGTCTCATCTCTAGATTTTACATTCCTTCTCTCATTGAGAGATATGGAAAACTTCCAAAAGTTAGTCCCTTTCAGCCCAGTGAGCTGTTGACAACTAAGCTCCATAGGGAGTGCTATAAGGTGGCCTACTTGTCTTCATTATACCCCCCAAAATCGAATATATTGAGGCTTCTATTTAGATTAATATATGGCTCTGCTATTGAATAACTTACCCACTGGCTTTTTTGTTCACTTATTTTTTTCTATACTATTTCTGGAATAATTTGCACTATCAGCTAATTGATGGACATATCCTGCCATTAGTAAACCTTCCTCTTTCTTCTATGCTTATTCATATATCGTCAATTATTTGAAACCAAACTCACCATAATTCTTCCATGACACTTCGTTGTCTATACTGGGATGATTTGACTTTTATCGACTTTGAACTTAAGTAGCAGAGAGATATTTCCTAGCCTAATATAAGGAGAGAACCTAAGGAAAAGGCAACATAATATAGTCTTTGCCCATAGGGTATTCACAGGCTAGGCTGGAAGTTAAGAATAAGAACTAAAATGGATTATGAGAGTCTGGGTGACTTGATGGAACTCCTAGACAATATATATTTGGGTTTCATCATCTTCCAATTTTTAGAACTGATTCTGGCTTTCAAGAAGTGGCTGTGTCCAACCTTTGGTCAGTGTGTGATAAAAGATGATCATGTGCTGTAATTTCATTTAGATATTGAACCTCAGTGGAATCTCATATCACAAAATAGCTTCCTTGGCAGGGAGTCTTCCCATACACTCTCCCCTATCTCTGGGGTCTCCCAAGATGAGAAGCCCATGCAGAATGGCATTTCCATTCTTGTTCATACCCTTCTGGGGCCTTCTATGTTTTCTCCTATTTCCCTGCCTTTTCTTCACTTTGCCTTTCCTTTCTCTTTGTCTCTTTTGCCTTTGTTCACTTTCTCTGAGGACCCCTCTGCCTGAGTCTGATTTCCTTTGACTTTCTGAGTTTAATTTTCATTTTCTGAAGCTCATTCATCCCCTAATAATTCATATATGAATACTGGGGCTAGGGCAGAAAAAAATCCCATGAAGACTTGTTAAATAAAGAGGCTGTGTTGCCTCCCAATGTCCCCACTTGCCTTAGAAAGTTGCATCCTTCGGCAGTCCTGTGACCAAGGGGAGATAACATTCAAGAGGGAAAATGAGCCATTTCCCATCAATATCACTCCTTCCCACCTGCACTGGGATGTGATTGGGATAAGGGGATTGAATAGACCCATTCGACATTTCAGATATTGCTTCTGTAGGTTAACAGCATTTGGACAGGGAAACCCAAAACATTTCATTTTAAATTCTGCGTCTACATTTCTGGTTTAATTTTTAGTCAAAATATCAGCTTAATCTCAGGATTTTAGGGTTGCCACAATAAAACTCTCCTCAATGTATAACTGTGTTCTCTATTTAATCATCTATAGCTGGAACTTTTTAGGAATAGGACACACTTTAATTCCTCAATTATAGAAGAGATTTGAGCAACTATGCCTGTAGGAGCAAAGATACTGTCATGAATCTGTAGTATAAAACCAATGTCTTACATTTAAAATCCTTTCTAAGAAAACTTTGAAAAATTAGGGATAAGAATTTCTGAGAAAGGTACCTTAAGGAAAAAAAAGGGAAAATGGATTTGGTGAAAAAAGCCACAAATTTTGTAAAAGAAAGTCTTGTCCTACTTCACAATTTGCTAAACACAGGTCTTGAAAACCACAGTGTTCTTACATATTATGAAACTGGGATATGCTTTATAGAAAATTCAATAAAAAATATTCTTATGGGCAATTGCACACATATACACTCCCACATATAATTTTTCATACATACATACTTGCACAAAAACACACACAGACACACATTCAGAAACATGCACACATAGGAAAACAGACACTCAGGTTTAGGATGAACTGTCAGAGGACTGGGCAGTGCTCATTAATCTTTGTTTGGCAGGATTAGTGACAGGACTGTATTTCATTATTAGCAATTACTTTTTATTTTGTTGTAAAAAGAAATTGTTATAAAACCCTCCAATTCTTTAATCTCTTTCTTTATGACTTCCACTAATTATTTCTAGTTGACATAAAAAAAACACTTGGTTCTTCTTCCCATTATTTAATTTTTTGAAAGACAACCATCATGTTTCTCCTAACGTTTTTCTGTTTGGTCTAATATATTTTGCTCTTCTAGCTTTAAATATTGATAACAGATCTTTAGGATGAGGCAAAATTCACTGTATAGATGAAGAACAATATGACACTGAGTTAAGAGCTTATTTGTAGGAAAAAGAAATTTTATATTTTATGGCATATGCAATATTATCTAAGAATTTCTTTTTTCCATGAGTGATCTTTTTATATTTCTGTCCTCTACTCAGTTTTATGGGAGTGTTAGATATTTAGCTAAGACCTGTATCTCATTTTGTTCTTGATTTTACTACAGCTTTCCATCTGATTCCCTCTACTGGGTAAACAGGTACATCTAATACCTACCACAATACTTATGGATTGCCTCCTGTGTCTCTATCTAGGACATCCATTCTGACTTCTCTGGCTCTCCTTCATCAAGCCTGTTCAGACCTTAGCCAAAGTCTCACAATAAACCTACTGGATATTAAAATATATTCCACCATTAAACAAATAAAATATGAACCAAATGAGTAAATAATCCAAGACGCTAAGAAGGGAAATACCAAAAAAAAAAAAAAAGATCAGAAATCAATAAAATGAAAAAAAATCATTCAAATGGAATATAAGCAAACAATAACAGTGAGCAAAACTAAAAATCCTGTCTTGACAAGCAATCAAATGAAAGAAAGATGCTCCACATTGTATGCTATTAGGGAATTGCAAATCAAGACAGTGAGATATGATTACACATTTATGATAACAGCTAAAATCCATAATATTGACAACACCAAATGCTGGCTAAGAAGTCTCATTTATTACTCGTGGGAAAGCAAAATGGTGCACCCACTTTGGAATACAGTTTGGTGGTTTCTTACAAAGATGAACATAGCCTTACCATATGACCTAGCAGTTGCCCTCCTTTATTTACCCAAACAAGCTGAAAACATGTCCACAGAAAAACCTGCACATGAGTCTTTATAGCAGTTTTATTTATAATTGCCCCAAATTTAAAACAACTAAGTTACAATAAAATATTATACAGTGATTTAAAAAATGGACCTATCAAGTTACAAAAAGACATGAAGAAATTTTAAATGCATATTGCTAAGTTAAAAAAGCCAGTTGGAAAAGTCTACACAGTGTATGATTCCAACTACATGACACTGAGGAAAAACAAATCTACAGAGAGAGTAAAAAAGATCATTGATGCCAGGGATTTGAGGGTTGGAAGGAGGGATGAAGAGGGCAGGGGATTTGGGGGGGGGAGGCAGTGAAATTTTTCTGTTTGACACTGTAATGATGGATATGACATTATAATTGTCATATGTATTGATGTACTACATATTCATTGCCATATATACAACATTAAACATTGGCTAAAACCCATAAAGTTGTACAACAGAAGAGTAAACCTATGGACTTTAGGGAATAATAATAATATCAATATTTGTTCATCAATTGTAACAAATGTACCATATTAATAAAAAAATGTTAATAACAGGGGAGATTGTATGGGGGTAGAGGGAGAGTACTTTGTTCTTTCTGCTTAATTTTTCTGTCAACCTAAAATTGCTCTAAAATATAAAGCCTGTTAATTTTTAAAATCCTGTTTTGAAAAAAGTATAATAAAAATATCTCTGTTAAGACTAAGAAGAATCATGCAAAAGTCATGAAGATAATTTTAAATATTAAAATGAGACACAGTTGAAGATATACAAATGACTAATTTTAAATCATTTTGTGTAACCACTTAATGAAATAAATGCTTTCCCCTAAAATAAAAACAACCCAAGAAGGTATATAAAATTGAATAAAATAAAAACTTTTAGATATTTGCATACAATCTAAATACATTTTCTTCAAAAACCAAAAAACTTAGATACTTTTAAAAGCAAATTTTACCAACCTTGAAGGAGCAAATAATTGCTGTCTAAATACTGAATAGTTCAGAAATTTAGAATTAGGGAAGTCCACATGACTTATTTTGAACTGTAATAATACTATCATCAGAAATGGAAAGGTAAATAATCCCATAAAAATTAAAAATTTTACTTAATAAAACAACTTAGTAAAGTAGAAATGGAATAGATCTTTAAAATCAGGTAGAATGTGTCACCCTGAAACAAAACAAAATATTATAAATATTAAAGTTTTACCTAACTGAGACTTTAAAAGTGTTCTCATTAAATTCAGGAACAAGGCAAGAAATGTTTGTATTCAAAATCATACTTGAAGTCAACAAATTTGTAAAAACATTAGAAAAACAAACAAAAATGTATAAAATTGGAAAGAAAGTGTAGAAAATTATACAAGTATGAATTTATATGATTGCTTCATGAAAAGAAAGTTGTCAGTCTAAAATTATCATTGAGTTTGGGTAGTGGTTTTTTGTTGCATTACTAAGTAAAATCTAATCTTTTTGCAAGTTTTTAGTCCAAAAGCAAAGAACCTTTGTAACTGTAAAATAAAGAAATAAAACTTCAGGCTGAGAACATAAAGAGGTGTTGTTTTAGTACAGGCTCCAGGTTCCTAACAGGTTAAAAAAATAATCCTATTTAAAGGAACAAAATATCAACCCAGGTCTTAAAGAATTCCTACAGAAAAAGCTCAAATTAATATGGAACAGCAGTAGAAAAGAAAATTAGAAAAATATAACGTCATGAGTAAGAGTCTGCAGAAAAAACAAACATCAGAACAAGACATTCAAAGGTCTCAGATATTGTAATTATAATATACCCAATTAAAAATGAGAATGCTGTGATTTCAATAATAAGTGAAATGTTGGGGAAATGATTAGGAATAAAAAAATACTATAACAATATGATGAAGAAAGAGAACCAAATTGAATTTCTAGAAATAAAAGTGCTAGTAAGTGTTGAGTGAAAAATAATAAAATAATTCAACTGGGAGACCTGCAAGAGAAAGAAACTCTATGGGGAACGATGAAAATGGAAAACCTAAAGGCAAGAAGGAATACTCTAACACAACTAAGATTAAACCTGAAGACAAAACCAGAAATTTTAGCCCACACTATAAAAAATGAAATATTCCTAGAGAATTTGAAGTCTCTGGTGAATTGTGGGTAATCATAGTAACAGCTAACATCAAACCCAGCCTACTTCCTGATTATGTTAACACAAATAGGCTTAGCAGAAAAGACGAGTTCATATCCAAGCTTAAAAATTATTGTGCAGTATCCACTGTCCTATACAATAGGTCTGCTTATCAACAAAAAATTAAGAGACATAGAACAAAATCCTCCATAGTCTGAGGAGACAAAGCAGTCACTGGAACAAGACTCAGATATGACACAGATTTTGGAATTATCAGACAAGAAATTTAAAATAGCTAATATGTTAGTATGTTAAAGGCTCTGGTGGAAAAAAATATATACAATAGAGAAGTTCAGAGAGATAACTTCAGCAAAATAAATGGAAACTATAATAAATAAAAATGGTAAATCATTAAAGAAATAGTAAAAAGTGAAGGATACCACTGATGAGCTTATTGGCATATTAAATCAAACTGAAAAAGATTCAGAGAACTTGAAAATAGGACAACAGAAATTATAAAAATTCAGTTGTGATAAAAATTAAAAATGATTTTTTTAGAAAGAACAGAGCGTACAAGTGCTGCTGGACAATATTAACCAATCTAAATTATATATAATTGGAATTCACTCAAAGAACAGGCAAAGAGGGCAGAAAAAATATCTGAAGAAATTATGGCTGAAAATTTTCCAAAATTAATGACAGACATAAAATTACAGATCCACGAACTCAGAGGACATCAAGCAGGATAAATGCTGGAAAATAAAAATACCCAAACTCCTAGGTATATTGTATTCAAACTGTTGGAAACTAAAAAGAGAGAATCTTGATGGTTCTTCATTGAAAAGCAAACAAATAGCAAACAACAAAATATATTACCTAGAGACAAAAACAAGTATAAAAATAACAGCAGATTTCTTATCAGAAACCATTCAAGTGAGAAGACAAGGGATTGACATATTTAAAATGCTAAAAGAAAACAAATATATTTTCTGTATCCCAAATTCTGTACCTAATGAAAATGTCCCTCAAAAGTGAAAAATAAACAAATGTTCCCTGAAGGGAGGGCACTGAGAGAGTCAGTAGCCATTAGGCCTACCCTATGAAAAATATTTAGTGAAGTTTCTCAGTCAGAAGAAATGTGTCATGGGGCTCCTGGGTGACACAATTAATCAGCTGACTCTTGATTTTGGCTCAGGCCATGATCTCAGGGTTGTGAGATGAAGCCCTGTTTGGGCTCCACTCTCAGCATGGATTCTGCTTAATATTCTCTCTCCCTCTCCCTCTGCCCCTCCCCACGCCCTTTGCTCTTATACTCTAGCTCTCTCAACTAAATAAGTAAATCTTTTTTTTTTTTTTTAAAGAAGAAATGTGTCATGTGTTAGAAACTCATATCCAAACAAAGAAATGAAGATGTCAACATGAAATCAAAGAAGATAGAGTAAGCCATTTCTGCTATTTATATTGCTTGGAAGGATAACTGAGCATGTAATAAAAAAGATTAAGTTTATTGTGTGTTCACAGGATACTTTAAAGTCATATGAATGACATGAAGGTTGTGAAGGAGGAATTGGGAATATGAGGTTACAAGTTCTTTTATATAACATCTGAAGCAGCTTATCATTGATTGAAAGTAGACTCAGATAATTTTAAAATGTATATTTTAAATCCTACTGTTACCACTAAAAACCTTTAAAATAATACAAATAGAGGAGATAAAATGGGATAATTGTTAAAAGAATTTTAATTAAACCCAGAGGAAACATAATAACTATTGAGAAAAACAAAAGCAGAAAGCAGCAAAAATGGCAAATATAATTCAACCATATTAATAACACTTTATATATATATATTAAACACACTTGTCAGAAAACAATTTCAATTCCGTTAAAAAGAAAGATTCAACAATATTCTGTCCACAAGAATGTCAACTTTAAATATAAATACATTTACAGCTTAAAAGATGGAGATAAGTATACTATGAAAACAGTAATTTTATTGATTTCACACAAAATAAATTCAGAACAGGGAACATTATCAGAGATGAAGTTAATATTCTATAATAAGAATGAGGCAAATTTTCCAGACTCCTACAATCAGTTTTGCTTCAACTAAATGAAGCCAAANAAAACAAAAAAAAAAAAAAAAAAAAAAGATAGATCTGAAAGAGACATAAAGATATACACAATTTTCATTTGAGGCTCTAAAACTTTCTTGGTCATTCATAGAACAGTGGGTGGAAACTCAGTAAGGACCGGGACAAAAATATATACTAAATTAATTTAATTGACATTTATAGAACACTCACAAAACAAAAGTAAAATACACATTCTTCAAGACTGCAAATAGAACACTGACCAGGAAAGAGCTATTTTGCACCATAAAACAAACCTTAACAAATTCAGAAGAATAGAAATTAAAAAAAATGAAAAAAAATAGAAGTAATTAAAAATATGTTCTTATATACTAACATAATTAAGCTAATAAAAAATAAATAATGAATAAATTTAGATAATTTCCAAATGTTTGGAAATTAATAGCAGGTCTGTAAATAGTCAATGGATCAAAGACTGAAGGGAATTTTAATTTATTTTATTTTTTATTTTTTGAAGGGAATTTTAAAAAATATTTTGACTCAAAAATAAAAATACAGCATATCAAAATTTGTGGGATGCAGCTAAAGTAGTTCCAAAAGGGATATTTATAACAGTAAATGCTTATATTAGAAAAGATTAAAGATCTCAAATCAGTAACCTAAGCTTCTACCTTAAGAAATTAAAGAAGAGTAAAACAAATCCAAACCAAGAAAATGGAAGAAAATAATAATGACTGGAGTGAAGATAAACAAAATAGAGAAAAACAACACAGAAAAGCAAAATGACCAAAACCCTTTTTAAATGATTAGCAATATTTAATATTTAAGATCGATAACTAGGAAAAAAAAGACACAAATTACCAATACCAGGAATGAAAGAGGTGATCCCACAAACATTAAAGTGAGAAAATATGCGTGACATTATGTCAATGACTTTGAACACTTGAATACATGAGTTCTTTGAGTGGCATAAACTATCAGTATAAAAGAATTAGAAAATCTGAGCAGTTCTGCATTTATGAAAGAAATTGAATTCGTAGTTAAAACTTTCCAAAAAAGATAACTCCAAGCCCAGATTATTTTAACAGTAAATTCTTCTAGATATTTTTTTAAAAGATTTTATTTCTTAACCTGAGAGTGAGAGAGAGCGAAAGAACACGAGTGAGAAGCAGAGTGAGAGGGAGAAGCTGGACCCCCCCCTCCAATGCGGGGGCTCGACCCCAAGACCCTGAGATCATAACCTGAGCCGAAGTAAATGCTTAACCGCCTGAGCCACCCAGGTGCCCCATTTCTTCTAGATATTTAAAAGAGTAATAAAACCTATTTGGCACATAATCTTCCAGATAATAGAAGGAGAGCACTTCCCAACTTAAAATTTCAGGCTATTATTAGCCTACACTTAAAATTAGACCAAGAAATTACAAAAAGAGGAACACAGAGCAATGTCCTTCGTAAACACTGACACAAAATGTCAACAAAAAATTTGGAAATAAAACCTATCATAATATAACATGAATATCCAGCAAGTTTCATCCCAGGAATGCATAGTTTGTTCAATATTTGAGAAGCAATCAATTTGGTTTCTCACACAAACTAAGAAAAAAAATATGATTCCAGTAGATGCAGAAAAAAATTTTTCAATAAAATTCAGCGTCCATTTATGATTTAAAACATCAGCAAATTAGAAATGGATTGGAACTTTCTGAACCTCATAAAGGAAATCTACAAAAAGCCTTCAGCTAACATCATACTTAATGAAGAAAGAGAGACTACTTTCAGTCACCAAAACCAAAGGATAAGAAGTAAAAGATCAAAATAAATAAAAAACATAAATACTGGTAAGAAAGAAAAAAAGCTTCATATTCATAGATGATGTAATTTTCTATGTAGAAAATCCTAAAGGATCTACATGCTACAATAACAGCAACCACATCATAGCATAATTAAGTGATATTCGTAAGTTTGTCTAATACAAGGACAATAACCAAAAGCCAATCATCTTCCTATATGCCAGGAATGAATATTTGGAATTTGAAATTTAGAAAATTGCAGTATGGTACTATTTCCCTAAAAGAAACATTTATATATAAATCTAACAAAGTACATGCAGGCTAAATATGCAGAAAACTACAAAACTCTGTTGAAAAAAGATTAAAGAAGATCTAAATAAGTGGAGAGATCTATCATGTTCATTGATTGGAAGATACTGTTAAGATGTTAGTTCTCTTAAATTTGTTCTAAATACCATCAAGATTCTTTTTGTATTTATATGGAATGGCAAAGAAATACCTAGAATAGTAAAAAATAATTCAGAAAAAGAAAAAACAAAGTTGGAGGACCCACATTACATGATTTCAAGACACAATTATTAAGACATTCTGTTTTTGTTGAAAGGGTAGACAAAAATCAATGGAATAGAATAGAAAACCATAAAAGACCATTCTTTGACAAATGTTCAAAGGTATTTTAATGGATAAAATATAATCCTTTCAATAAATGGTGTTGTTAGCAATTGAACATTCACAGAAAAAAAAAGAACATATATTACACATATCTTACACAAACACATGAAAAAATTCCAACAGATCAGAGACATAAATATAAATTGTATAATTCTAGATGAAAACAGAATTTATGTAACCTTGGGTTTGGTGATGAGTTTATTCATATGACACCAAGACATCTAAAGATTTTGCTTTAGAGAGACATTGTTAAGGGACCGAAAGACCAAGCCAAAGATTGGCAGAATACGCATCTACAGCACATATATGTGCTTATATCAAGAACATATAAANGATGAGTTTATTCATATGACACCAAGACATCTAAAGATTTTGCTTTAGAGAGACATTGTTAAGGGACCGAAAAGACCAAGCCAAAGATTGGCAGAATACGCATCTACAGCACATATATGTGCTTATATCAAGAACATATAAGGGACTTATATCAAGAACCCATAAAGAACCTTTGAAACTCAAAAGTGAGATTATAAATAATCCAATGAAAAAATTGGGCAAAAGATCTGACTAGACATTTCACCAAAGAAGATAAACATATGGCAAAAACATTTATTAAAGATGCTCAACATCATTAGTCATCAAGGAAACATAATTCATAACCACAAGAAGATAATACTACACACCTTTAGAGTAATTGTAATAATATAAAAAATACAGATATACCAAATGCTTGAGCAATAAAATTCTCATTCAATTGCTGGTGACAGTTTGGTAGTTAAACGTACATTTATCGCGTGACCCAATAATCACATTCCTAGATATTTACTGAAGTGAATTGAAAGCTTATGTTCATGCAAACCCTGTATGTTAATGTGTATAACAACTTTATTCATAATTACCAAAAACTGGAAACAATCCAGATGTCCTTCAACAGATTAAGATTTAAACAAATGTGAAGATTGCTCTGGGTAGCATGGACATTTTAACTATGTTAATTCTTCCAATCCATGAGCATGGAATATTTTTCCATCTTTTTATGTCTTCCTCAATATCTTTCAAAAGTGATCTATAGTTTCTAGCATATAGGTCCTTTACGTCTCTGGTTAAGTTAATTCCAAGGTAACG